>NW_020897751.1:993409-1083560 GCF_003984885.1 Neopelma chrysocephalum
CTCTGAGGCAGAGGAGCTGTTGATTCCTCACAAAGTGAGACTGCACTTTGCCCATGCTTCTCTTAGCAGAAAAATTATCAGGAGTCCATTGGGATTAGGAATACATGGTCATGGTGACCGTGTAATGTTGGGTCTCCAGCACCACAGAGGAGAGGGGGGGATGCTCGAGAACTGTGGACGCCTTGGATGATCTGGGATTCACTTCAGGTCATCCATGGAGGTCTTCACTTACCAGATTTTATTATTTTGAGGCTCTTGCCAAGTCAACAACCGTAACCTACTTGTGCCACCAACACGGGAGCATCAGGCAGAAAGAGAGGAGCGAGGAGGAGGAGGAGGATGAATGGCTGGGGTTTATTGCAAGGGCTGGCACAAATCTCTATAGATTTTAGGCACGAAAAAGAGCTTTTTAAGACCACCTCCCTCCTCTTAGGTGCTGGAGAGACTGAAGAGCAAGTACGGTGACCTGTACCGGCAGGACAACGTCATCCTCAGCGGCACCCACACGCACTCGGGGCCAGGGGGGTACTTCCAGTACACCCTCTTCTGGATCACCAGCAAAGGGCTCATCAGGCCATCCCTCAACTCGATCGTGAATGGCATCGTGAAGGTTGGTGTCACCCCCTTTGACCTGTCTGTGACTCACAGAGCTCCTGCTGTGATGGTTGTGGCAGCACCTCTGAATGGTGCAGTCCCAAACACACTTGGAGGGGGGTTTATGTCTACCAGAGAAACCAGATCAAAAAGCCTTAAATTCTTTCTTTAGAGACAATTGCGAGTAGCTGCAAAATATTATCATAGTTTTCTAGAATTTTAGGCTGCTCAGGGAAAAAAAAATAATTAAAGAAGCACCCTCAAACTGCCAAGAAAGGGTTGGGGACAGATAGGAAGGGAAAGAGAGAGGTTTTTCTAGATAATCTCATGCATGCCTTACAGACATGGACTAATATTCCCTGTCTTCCTGCTTTCCAGAGCATAGACATAGCACATGAGAACATGAAGAGAGGAAGGCTTTTCATAAACAGAGGCACTGTAGAAAACAGCCAGATCAACCGCAGCCCTTTCTCCTATCTCGCCAACCCAGCAGCCGAGCGAAGCAGGTAAAAGCTCCCCAAGCAGGAGGGAAACAGAGCCCTGAAGAGAGTCCTTCAGGTGGGACCATGAGCAGCCATCTGGCAGTTGGTGCTTCTGGTCATTCACGGGAGGGTTGAAAATGTGGAGTCAAGATGTGGCAGAATGATGCTGTTGCCACCCTGGGCTCCCGGGTGTGTCCCCAAACAGCAGTTTCAAGAGCAGGCTTCAAAGTTGTGCTCTCCAAGCATGGGAGACTTTGGTTAAGGATGTGAACTTATGCTTTATTTATTAAAAAAATATATTCAGATGGCATTAAAGTGCCATCCTTGGTGCATGAATTTGTATTTGGAGAGAGTTGCTCTCTCCACGCCCTGGACAACCATAACTCTTCCCTTCCATTCACAGCTGTTTTCAGGTGCTTCTCTAAGGTCTCACTGTGCTCTGGTAATACCTGGCATAACCTTTCTATTTCCCTGTTCAACCTAGTGGAGATTTAACACGTCAGAGCACTGCACAGTGTGACTGCAGCTCTGGTGCTAATGAGATTTCCCTGCTTTGTTTTCATCCAGGTATTCATCCAACACAGATAAAGAAATGGTGATTCTGAAGATGGTAGATGAGGATGGAGAAGATCTAGGCCTTATCAGGTACTGACCACCAAAGCAGCAGGTTTTCCTTCATATCTTCATTCTTTTTTCTAAGAATGGTGTTCCTTTCCCCCCCCCCCTTTTTTACATCATTGACTCCTCCTTGTTTCTTTGAAGTAAGAAAATAAAAAAACCCCTACAGAACACAATCCTCTGGATTAGTAAAAGAGTCAGTCCGGGTCTGAACTGCCAAATTCTTGTGACCTCAAGACCTGGACCATCATAGCCATGCACCCTCCTGGTTGGGAGAGGATGGGAATACTCTGCCCTTGTTAATCCATCCCTAAGTGCCTGGAGTCTGCGTTTGTGTTCTCCCAAAGAAAATTCCATGGGTCCACTGCAAATGTGTAGATTGAACAGGTCAGCTGCCAACACACAGCCTGAACAATGAGTGTCCTGTGCCTCCCCCCCAGCTGGTTTGCTGTGCACCCTGTCAGCATGAACAACACAAACCACCTGGTGAACAGCGACAACGTGGGCTACGCGTCCTACCTGTTCGAGCAGAACAAGAACAAGGGAATGCTCCCTGGAGAGGTGGGAATGCTCCCTGGAGAGGTGGGAATGCTCCCTGGAGAGGTGGGAGTGCTTTCAGACTGCTGGAAACAATGGGTGGAAAAGGGCTGCAGCACGGAGGGGGTGACTGGTGCTTTGCAAGGGCCAAAGTGGGTTCTTTCAAACAGCGAAGGATAAATGCAGGAAAAGGAGGACAAAGCTGAACGCTTGTGATTTAATTATGTTTTTCCTCTAGAGGAGAGAAATTGGAAGGTGTTTTCTTGACTTTCCAAACTAGTAATTAGTGGCATTTATTTAGAGTTAAATAATAAACCACGTTTGTTTTGATTAGACTGTTGGAAATTGGAGAAGTGGTGGCTGTTTCATCCCTGCCACTGTTCAAAGCCGGGTTGGATGGGGCACTGAAAAACCTGGGCTAGTGGAAGGTGTCCCTGCCCATGGCAGGGGGTTGGAACTGGATGAGCTTTAGGTTCCCTTCCAACCCAAACCATTCCAGGATTCTATACTAGCAAGACATGTGCGGGATACTCGATCCAGAGGGATCCATTTATTGCATCTGTGGGGTGGCATCAAGCCTGTGCTCAGTCCCACTTCTTTCTCACGGCTTCCAGCCAGTTCTGCCTTGTGATTTGCATTTACCTGGAAGATTTGCCATCCTCAGGCTGCAAACACAGCTCCTTTAAAAACATTATTTCCTCTGAAATGTTACTGTGGACACGAACCCATCTCACAGGCACTTTGTGTCACGAATTGATCAAGAGGCTGTCCTGGGTGTATCTCCAGCAGGTACCTAGAAACTCTTGCCCAGTTTCTCTTTTAATACTCTGAGAACACGTGTTGGTTCATGGCAAAAAATGGAAACTAGAGTAAGTCTTCCTAATTCCTGCTTGCAAGTATTTCTTTTTGTGGTGGATTATCCCAAAGCTTTTAACAAGACTCAGCTTTAGTGCAGCGTTATGGGTGCAAGGCAGTGGAAGTTGACAGGATTCAGGATTCAGTTTTCAGGATTCAATATTTGGCACATTGTGTCTAGGAGCCTTACAAGAAAATGAATTAAGAGATGATAATATATCAGAATAGTTGGTGTTGACATGTCCCAACTCCGAAGGAGTGGGTGGGAAATGAAATCTCTGCCAGAGCTGAATTCAGCCAGTGCTCGGTGTGCAACCAGCTTTGCTTCTGACAAGTACTGCTTGATGTTAACTCCTGCAGATCCAATAGCTCTCACCCTGTAAATCAGTCATGGTGAAAGCCTGGCAGGAAAAAAATAATTCTGTGCAAGGTGCTACAATGATCACTTGGCAGCTGATCAGTAACACGAGAAACTGGGGACGTGGAGGGAAGAGCTGCCGCTGAGACGCAAGAGGGAGATGGAGAAACACTGCCTGGATACCAAAACAGACTGAAGGCCACCCTGAAATGGCAGTTGCTTCCTGGGTGTCCAGTTCTCCCTTGCTCTTCCTAACCCCTGGGATATACATAAATCCCCCCTCCAGTCCTCCCAGTTGCTTTGGAAATGTTCAGCAGCGCCGCGGGCTCACCAGCTCCAGGGAAACCTCAGCGGGTGTTTGCACTCACTGCGAGGCTCCAAAGTCCCTCTGACCACCTCTGGGTTTTGGCAGGGCTCTTTCGTGGCCGCCTTCGCCTCCTCCAACCTGGGAGACGTGTCGCCCAACACCCGAGGCCCGACCTGCGCCAACACGGGCGAGTCGTGCGACAACCCCCAGAGCTCCTGCCCCGTCGGAGGGGTGAGTGTGTCCTACCTGCTGGGCCTCAGACACCCTATTTCTTGCAGTTTGCCTTGCTGCCCGGGTCAGTGCAGTAACCCAGTGCCTAATTTTGGCAGGGGGCTGTCAGTTCCCACAGCAGGACGAGCCCTTGTGAGCTCTTCCACGTGGCACTGCCATGTGTTGTCCACGGGAACTGATCGCTGCCATCTCAACCAATTTCTCAACAGGCAGCCATGTGCATGGCCCAGGGCCCCGGGAGTGATATGTTTGAGAGCACAAGGATTATAGGGCAAAATATCTACTCAAAAGCAAAGGTAAGTGATATTTTGCTTTGCGAGCGTGTGTGAGAGCTTGTTATGACAGGAATGCACGTTCATTTAAACAGCTCAGTGATCCCTTCCAGCTCGGGGTATTTTATATTCAATATGCTATCTATCTTTTGTGAATGTTTGTAGATGTAAATTACTCCAAAGTCCACATTTATATGCTTAAGGAAAAGTTTCTTGATTATTTTTTTTAATGGGTAAATAAGGTTTTATTGATCTTCCTGTCTATTGCCATCAGAAGATCTTAGAGCCTGGAATTTGTTAAACTTAGGGCAGTGTATGAAATCACAATGGTAGTGAAAAACATCTTCTGGTATAACATATCTGACTAGACACCTAAATTTAGAACAGAAAGCACACACTTAGATACATTAGCACATATTTAGATACATCGTTGTAGGTGTTGTGATTTCAAAATGTCAGTTTGGGTTTTAATCTCAGTATTCCTCATAGGGATATAATGTAGATCTTGCCCCTTGCCATCTCCCCCTCCCTCCCACGCACACATCTCAGAGGTGGAAGAGCTCAGAGACACCACCACACACCACTTGTAGGCATCACACTCCCAAACTAACATGAATGTGAGTTAAAATGTGCCAGATTAAACACCCATGGAAGATACTCACCTTGCCCTGTTTGGCTTTGCATTTACTCAGCCCATGTCCTCCATCCCATGGGCTCCCTTGTGTCACCTGAGGGCTCAAAAGCCACCTGACTTTACTGGTTCCCCTCCTGTGGCTTCCTGTAATGTGAGAGTAGTCAGTGCAAGGAGAGTTTTTGGCAATGTTTCAGGGACAGCAGCTTGTAGGAACTGGAACGTGTCCAGCAGGAGGCTTGGTGGTGCTGGTTTCCTTTAATCACCATTTCAGATCCTTGCCCTGAAGTCACTCCAGGCTGATCGTGACTTGACACTCTGTCCCAGTCAGAGTGTATAGAACAGAGAGGGGAAACACTGCAGTTGTTTTCAACACCTTGGACTCCTGACCTTCAAGGGCTGTCCCCTCAATTCCTTCCAGGAATGTCATTAAACTGTACAACTTCTGGCAGCACTTTCTATGTCCCAACCCGAGGCACATGGGCTGGCAAACCTTTCCCTGGCTTAGCTGTCAGCTCTGTGCTAAATACATGGTAAAGTCCAGGCACTTCTGAGCAATGAATACAGCAAAGGGCATCTTGCTCATAGGAAACACTCCTTCTGGTTGGTCTGACCTGTGAGAAATGCCAAAAGGTGGCACCAGGAACAAGAAGTTGCCACCCTTGTGAAAGAGGTGCCTGTTTCAGCTGTGAAAGAAAGGCATGTGTAAAACTGCTGACCACAGAGTGTCCTCCCTCCCTGAGACAGGGAGAGCTTGCAGGGCTCAGGGCGAGCAGGGTGTAGAGATGAGGTGATAGAAACACCTTGTGAGCTTGGGAAATACACCTGGAAGAGGCAATGGGAAGGCATCAACAGAATGAAGAAATAATCCGTGTGGCTGTACCTCAGCAGGGCTGGCTTCCTGACTGCTTCTTCCTCAAGGATTTCCACCTTGTGTGTCCCTTAGGAGCTGTATGAAAAGGCTTCCCAGGAGGTCACGGGGCCCCTGAGCTCGGCCCACCAGTGGGTGAACATGAGTGACGTGTCGGTGGAGCTCAATGCCACGCACACGGTGAGAGCAGGAGCTCCTGGGACACGGGGACCAGGCAGGAAGAAAGGTCAGAGTCCCACAGCAGGACCTGGCACGCTGAGGGGAGCTGGTTTTTATCCCTTTTTCCTTTTTTTTTCTCCCTGATTTAGGTTAAAACATGTAAGCCAGCCCTAGGACACAGCTTTGCTGCAGGGACCATCGATGGCGTGGGCGCTTTCAACTTCACACAAGGTAACCTGGGGAGCAGGTGTGGCTTTGGACAAACAGGGAGCATCCCCCAGGCAGATTGAACTCCCTGGAGGCACTTGACATCCCTGGAGGGATGTTTTTAGGAAGGTGTGACCTCACAGCCCCCTTGCAGGTTTGTCTGTGTGCGTCAGAAAGCTTCTGGAGAAGGGGGGTATGGCCATGCCCTGCAGGAAGGAGAGCACTGGATGGGGAGTGGGGAGAAGAAAGACCTGGATTTGGGACACTCTTTCTCATTTGTTTTCTCATTACCTGAAGCCTGCCAAGGTGGAGCTCAGCTGAGCTAAAGCTCAACTTTTCAAACCACCCCAGGAAAGGGCGATGGTCAGAATCCACTGAGGAATATTCCACCCCACCCAAGCAGGGAAGGGGTTGTGTCCGTCTGAGAGCTGCTGGGGCAGCTGATGAACAGTGTTTAAAAGGTGTTTCCCCCTCAAGGCGCAGTAGAAGGTGACCCGTTTTGGGATCAAATCCGGGACCAGCTGCTGGGAGAGCCATCAAATGAAACAAAAGCCTGCCACAAACCCAAGCCAATCCTCTTCAGCACGGGAGAGGTAAGGACACACCGGTGTGTGCCCTGGGAAGTACAGAGATTGCTGATCTGGGCTGGGATCAGCAATCCTTCACAGACCCAAATTCCTGACAGATTTGTTGGGGAGCTACAGGAGTTGTCTGTGCCAGCCCACATGGTGAAGAGCACGGAGGGAGAACGAGCTGCAGGGGCTCTGAGGGAATGAAAATAGAAAGCAAGAATAAGTGTTGGCATTAGTTTGCATCAGAGTGAGAGAGGTGGAAGTTTTCCTCTTTCAGAGCGTCTTTTCCATGTGTCCCAGGAGGAGAGACCACACTTCCTGCTCTCATCAGGGCCAAAAAAATCCAGCTGAAGATCTACCCTGGCCTAATTCTCTGCCTGTGGAATAGCCCTGAGCTGGATGCACAGGGAAAATGCCTGAGGTCAGGGAAAGCCACCAGTGTGTGGAGCTCAGCGTTGCCTCCCAGCAGCCTCTGGCTCCAGGACACCCATCCTCTGTGGCTGCTCAGATCTTAATAGCTCTGGGTGTTTCTTTCTTCTGTCCTGCCATTTGTTTCCTACCTTATTCCATGGGGGGACCTTTCCTCTTGTCACAGGACAGGCTGGTCCATGCAAAATGAACCAGCTCATCGTGGTGCCCTTTGGAAACTCTGGGGACTGAACCAACTTGCCCACCTTCCTCACTGTTGCCTTTCAAGGTTTCTTCAGAGCGTTGGCTTCCTCTGGAAGTGTCCTGTTGGCTTCTCTGCTTTTTTGTGCAAGTGTCTGATACTTCTGTGAGCTGCAACATGGACTGATGCCAGACCTGCTCATCCATGGGCAGAGTCACACCAGGCTCAGGCTGGAAGTACCCTGGAGTGAGGTTCCCCAGCATGATCCTGCTCCCAGCAGGACCAACACTGCAGCTGCAGCAGGTTGCTCAGGGCCACGTCCAGAAGAGCTGGGACAGTCAGCAAAGATGGAGAGCCCTCAGCACATGGGTCCCTATCCACAGGGAAGGGTTATTTCTTAGGGCCAGCCTCTGCAGAGCCACTGCTCTGTTGGTCCCAGCCCATCCCCAGGCTCAGGGCTGCTCCATCCTGGGCAGGACTCGGTGTTTGTTCTTACTGAGCCCTCCCAAAATCCTGCTTACAGCTTTAAATGAAAATTGATGCCCCATTTCCCACCTGATGTTCCCTTGGCATTAAGACAAATGCACTGCAGTGGAGTGGGATCATGTCCAAGGTCCTTTAGAGCACTTAGAGGATGCCATCTGGATGATTGTTATTCCTTTCACCAGTCTCCTTAAAAGCTTTTCTTCTGTCGCTTTGTGTTCAATCAGCTCCTCACCTCATCTCCCCTAAAAAGAGGTCCCAGCTCCTCCCACCCGCCTCCTCCATCTAGAATTGTGTCACTGAGAGGAAATTACACTTTTTTCTTACAACTTTATCACATTTGATGGATGCTCTGGCAGACCTCCTGCTTCTGATGTGAGGTTTTGTCATTCATGCTTTGACCCCAGTAAATTATTCCTCAAAAAAAACCCCTCTTTTTGGCTCGCTGCAGTGGGATTTTGCATTTCATTTGCTGGAGCTGTGCCAACCTTGAGCTCTTGTTCCTGATTTCCTTTTAACTGGCTTTTCCATTTCTATCTAACTGTTTTTTTGCCGTTGTTTTCAGATGAAATGCTGCTCTGTGTGTGTTTTGGCTGCTGCAATGGTGCTGAGTCTGAGCACAGTCCCTGATAAGGGGCAGCTTGGAGTCAGGGTTAGGTCGAGGGTTCCCTGAGCATCATCACTTTCTAGGAGAAACTCCCCCTCGGGGTGGAACTCCCCCTCTGTGAGACCATGCAGTGACAGGATGAGGGGGAGTGGCTTCAGACTGATAGGAGGTTTAGACTAGAAATTAGGAAGGAATTCTTCCCTGGGAGGGTGAGGAGGCCCTGGCACAGGTTGCCCAGAGAAGCTGTGGCTGCCCCTGGATCCCTGGAAGTGTCCAAGGCCAGGTTGGACGGGGCTTGGAGCCACCTGGGCTGGTGGGAGGTGTCCCTGCTCATGGCAGGGGGTGGGATGAGATGATCTTTAAGGTCCCTTCTGACCTAAACCATTCCATGATCCTGATGAAGAGGGAGCTCTCATTTCCCATCACCATCAGGATCTCTGACTTCACTCATCTGCTTTTGCTCCCCTGATCAGATGTTCAACCTTATCAATCCCATCTCTATCCTTTTCCGTGCAGGTGAGGGGTTTATAGGTGCTACCCTGACCTTATTTCACCCACTTTGCTTTAAGTTATCCCTCTGGCAACACCCTGTTTGTTTGTTTTCTCCAAACAAAGTTATTTCCACGTGCCCTGCGTGACTGTGATGGTCAGACAACTTCCTGTACCCGTGGAACTAAAACACCCTCTCACGTGTTTTACAAACAAATTGAATTCAATTTACAAATAAACTTACCAACCGGTTTATGACTGGAGGAAGGAAAACACTCCAGCTATTTTTTTTTTTTCCCCTGCCATCCTGAAGTTGTTGTACCCCCTTTTTATCCCCCCTCAGATGACCCGGCCCCACCCGTGGCACCCGGACGTGGTGGACGTGCAGGTCGCTGCCATCGGGTCGCTGGCAATCGTGGCTGTGCCCGGAGAGTTCACGTGGGTATTCCCTCAGGAGACTAATTTATTCATTTATTAATTTATTGCAGCCAACAGCATTTCACTCAACCCCCCTGCCATAGTTCTGTGTGCAGGCAGAAAGGGGGAGAAGGATAAAAATTGTCCCCAAGGTTATGTATAAACTCACTGTGGGAATGAACGAGGTGAAAACAGGCTTCCTAAATAATTTTAAATTTTCATGGCAAAATGCAGTTTCAATGAAACAAAAGGAACTTGTTAACTTTGATTTGGTTTTTGATAATGAACTGCACTGACTGTTGGTGGTACAATGGTGAGAGTCTGAATAGGATAATGATTTTTCTCCAGCACCTTTATTTCTGCCCCATCTTGGGGTGTCTCCAGCCTCACCCTGGCTGTGGTGATGAGTGAGAAATCTTCTGAGGTGCTTTGGTTATCTCAGAGGGGCCTTAAGGGATGCTGGGCAGTGCTGGAGGTGCTGAGGGAGTTTCTGGTGGGGTGCTGCAAGTCCAGCCAGCTGTTCTTGCTTTAGCTCCCTGCTCTCTGCAGCTCCCTGACAGGAGGGGGGAGCCGGGGGGGGTCGGGCTCTGCTCCCAGGGAACAAGGGACAGGAGGAGAGGGAATGGCCTCCAGCTGTGCCAGGGGAGGCTCAGGTTGGACAGGAGGAGGAATTTCTTGTTGGAAAGGGTGGTCAGGGGGGTTTGGAGTGCCCATCCCTGGAGGTGTCCCAGGAAGGCCTGGCCGTGGCACTCAGTGCTCTGGGCTGGGGGACAAGGGGGGCATCGGGCACAGGGGGGACTCAGTGACCTTGGAGGGCTTTTCCAACTAAAATGATTCTGAGATTTTATGATTTCTGGAGCCTGATGTTGTTCCCTTCATGCCCTAGGACCATGTCTGGCCGCAGGCTGAGGGAAGCTGTCAGAAGTGTAAGAGGAAGAGGTTTTTCCCGAGCGCAGCACGTCTGGAACCTCACATTTCCTGAGCCTTCTGCTTTTCCCCCTGTCTCCTCCCAGCTGGGGTCACAAGTCTCGTGTCTCACAGCTGCTTCCTTCTCACAGCTGCTTCAGACAGAATTTGCATGTGCCTTCTGACATGCAGCAGAAATTAATATCCTCCCCAAAAGAAGCAAATCCATCGCGTTTCAATCCATTAATCCAACACAAGCTAATTCCACTGGGATCCAGGCAGGATGCTAGCAGGATTTTTGTCTGTGGGATGGAGAATTTTTATCCCCTTAATCCCTACCAGGATTTTGCAACATGAGAACAATTGCAAAAAAAAAAACAACAAAAAAAGGCAAATGTATTTTTTCCATTTGATTGGTGCACCTTGGCTGCAGCCTGAACACCATCCTAATGTCTACAACTCACTGATCCTTTCTCACAGTTATGTCACGATTTTTTAGGAGTATACAGCCAAAAAACCCTCAAATACATTTAATTTACTGGAATGGGAGGTCATGTGTCCCCCTTTTCTTTGGCAAGTGGATATGAGATGTTGATAAAGGCAAATTGTACTTGCAGGTTTAAATTCCTGAGCATCCAGCCCTCTCCCCACTGTAACTTTGTATTCTATCCTGGTAAAGGAGAATAATGATAATAATAATAATGATGATAGTAATAATAATATACCAGCCACCATAACAATAATAACAATATTGATTGAATAATAATAACAGCAATAGTAATAACAACAGTATATCTGTGCATTAAGCAGTTGTTTCAAGGTGAGTGTTTTCTTTCCTTTCTTAGGAATTTGATTCCCATGGGACACCAAGGATGAATGTGGTAATTGCAGGCCTGTGCAATGTCTACACCCACTACATCACCACCTATGAAGAATACCAGGTAAATGTTAAAATTGTGGATTTTACATGTTTAATCCAGTTCAGCTTTTAGTTGCGTGGGGCGATAATTCGTGTGAAATTATGTGAGTTTAGAGCACTTTGCCACAAAAAGCTGGAAGATTTGGAGCAGGAGGGCTGTGAGGTGACCATGGATTGCAGTGCCCCGTTGCTGTGGAAAGGCTGGTTGCCTGACACAGCTTTGAGCCTCCACAAGGCAAAGTAGATGTTGTGCTTTGAGGAAGATGTGGGCCATTGGTTTGACTCCCTGGGTTTAGAAACCCTAAACTGGGAGGGGAGTTTGGAAGAACTGGGGTTGTCCAGCCCAAAAAGTTGAAGCATCATAAGCCTTTAAAAAGAGTACGATCTGTGATAACTGGGAGAGCAAACAGGTCCTCCCTGTTTGCCACGAGTTGGAGAATGAAGAGTCACCTGAAACTGCAGCAGAAATATTTTGTCAAGTTGTTGGACTGTCTCCCTGGCAGTAAATAAACCCTGATATACTGCTGGTCTTGCCTTAGTGCAGTAGGATGGGCTGTATGAACCACTCAAGAGTCCCTCAAAGTCTACTTTTCCCAATTTGTCCTTCCCCAGGTTCAACGATATGAGGCTGCATCGACTATTTATGGGCCACACACCCTCTCTGCCTACATCCAGCTCTACAGAGGACTTGCAAGGGCTATTGCCACGGTAATCAAACTTTTCTACAGGCCACATGCTGCTGGAGACATTTAAATCCTATATTTGTTCCTCAGTGAGGCCAAATGCTTGCTACCCTCTCTTCTCTTGAGAAACACTCATGTGGTATGAAAATAATTCCTGTGATGGGGGTCTCATACCACTTGAGAAATTCGAGGGGATTTTCAGTTCAAGGTTTGGGAGATAAGTACCTCCAACCTTTCAGCATGGCCTGAAGTTGCTGCTTTTTTAGCTAAAGGGAAAAAAAACTCTGCTGTGTTTCCGCTGGCGACGTCCATGGTCAGTGTGACCATGTGAATGTGCAGGACTGGTGGGCAGTCCTGGGATATTCTGGTGGATGGGTTTGAGGAGATGCCAGCAAGAGGGTGTCCTGCAGGGATTGATGTCCTGCAGGGATTGCTCCTGCATGCACAGCAAGATCCTCCAGTTTGGTTTTACGCTCACTTTATTATTCTTAAAATGTGTCCGAGCCGTGGTGTGGGACATAGAGCCAGAGCAGGGGTGTAACTCATCAGGGAGACACTGGTTATGCCTGTGTGTGTCTAACAAGCACTTCTTCCTTCTCCCAGAACACCACCCAGGACTTGCCCCGTGGTCCAGAGCCCCCATTTTTCAGCATCGGCAACCTGACCCTGCTGCCCTCCCTCGGTGCCGAGCGCGCGCCGACCAACAAGACCTTTGGGGATGTGCTAGAAGAAGTGAGACAACAGTATCGAGTGGTGAGAGCCTCAGGGATTCACTAAAACCTCCTCAGGAAATCACCTTTAAATTCTTACCCCTGTCCCAAAAGGTCTGTGTTCCCTAAGGGGTCGTGGTGCCCTCAGACCAAACGTTTCTGTCGGTGGCCGTGGTTGAGAAGGCAGAGACAGTGTGTTTTCATACCAATGCCATCGTGCTGAATGTGACTCAAAGGGGTGAATCAAGAGGAAAATAAAAGCCCTCTATTCACCATGAAGTAGATTTCCTCTTCTGCTTCAAAATAAAATACCAGTTGATTAAATAGGCAAACATTGCACAGTGATTTCTTTACAAGCAGAAATCAGGTCACTTTTGATGCCTCTGCTGTGTGGAATGTAAATGAAATGAAATTAAAATGTTGGAAATGGTTCTGTTTTCAGATGCTCAAAATTTAGATAAGATGTTCAGAGCGAGGACTTTCATCTCACTGCTCTCTCCAGGAGCAAGGCAGGGAGGCATTCTGAAAAACCTCACTTGTTTCCTCCCTTTTTTGTATGGAGTTTATCCAGTTTATCCAGTTTTATGGTGGAGTTTATCCAGCAAGCAGGACAAGTGGAATGGCAAGGCACAGGATACCAGTTCAAAGCATAAATTGTCCATTGCTGTTGCAACAAGTGAAATTATAAATAACTTCAGACAACAACAAACCAAACACACCAAAATAGCACAAAAAAAACCCCAAAGCCCTAAAAACCTCAAATGGCATCTTCAAAGGATGATCTTAATGTGCAGTGTGACAGTACAAATAACACAAATCTGAATTCCCCTCCACAGGGAGAAGTTGCTGAAGTGACTTTTGTGGGAGCAAACCCCCGGAACTCCGCGGAGAACGCGGTAAATACGACGCAGCCACGCTGGAATTGGGGATGTTTGGGATCAGTGAATGTTTAGTTAGTGCTCTTCCCTTTGCTGGGGGTTCAGAAGAAGGTGTGTGCTTCGGGAATTCCCACCAACTGAGTGCTTTTGGGGCAGAGAACTGAATTTGGCCACGCTGGGCTGTTCATGAACTCTTCACACTGCTGAAGTCAAAGTCAACCCCGTCGTGTGTTGGGCCAGACACCCTCAGTGCCATCCAGTGCCATCCAGTGCCATCCAGGCATAACAAACATGGTCTTTAGTCTCCATCCTCTCAGCTTGGTGCATTATTTTAATAAAACAAAGAAAATTAGAAAAGTACTTAATTTGTCCCATCAATCCTCTTGCATAGACACTGACAGCAAACACCTCACCTGCCCATTCTCTTTTTAATGATAAGTTCTTTGCATCATTTATTAGCTAATGTGGGATTTGGCAGTGAAACAGAAGCAGGGGGAAGCACAGGCCCTTCTCCACTTTAAAGTGACACAGGAGGTGGGGACATGCCTGTACCTTCAGCGTCTGACTGACTCTGCTATTTTTATTCCAGACTGAACACAACTTCCTGACGGTGGAGAGGCACAGCAACACTTCAGGCACCTGGCAGGTGGTGCAGAACGACGCCTCCTGGGACACCAGGTGGGTGCCCTGAGCAGATTTCACTGTTCCACAGACTCCAGGGAGTAATTTAAATTTAGCCTTAATTTCAGAGCTCCCTGATTTCAGAGTCCTGACCCTGCAGATGGTGCTTTCTGGGGATGGATCAGTCCATGTTTGGGTGGTTAACTTGTCAAGACCACAAAAACTGGTGTTCCCCTTGGCTCTGGCATCTGCAATGAAGGCTTAGAAGTTTGGGAAATGTAGAAGGAAGGGCAAGATTTACAGGAGGTTTGGGGTCCAGCTTGTTCATAGCCTACATCCATCCATCTGTCACACCATGTGGATGAATAGGATGCCAAATAGAAAATAGGAGAGACTCAGAGGATTTTCATGGGGAACAGCTGTCTGGGTTTGTTGTACATCACAGAGGAGATACAGACAACAATTTTAGAAGTTTACAAGAAAGAAAAGTTGAGGTTAGGGATGTCAGTCCTCAGGGAAAACATCCATTAAGCAAAAAAGGTGGGGTCACCTTTCAGAGCTGCACCAAAAGTCAGTTTTTCATCCAGTCATGTCTGTAAATATTTATTTCAATCTCAGTAAGACTGGTATGAGAAAAAAAATTTATTCAAGGTGTTTTGTTCAACCCCTTCCTTTAATTAAGGTCCTGAAATGAGGGTGCTTATCTCACTTGTAGTGAATACTCCTCCTCTTTGCTCAGCATTCCCCCTGCACAGGGAGGACTGAGCTGGTGGATGTTGCTCACGGGGTGATGTTGTACGGGGTTGTGATGTGGAGTTGGAAATGGAAGAACACAGGGGTAGAAATACTCTTCATCTACAAAAAGGACCCCTGACTTGTATTCCCATGTTTCCAGCTATTTTTCAGCCCTGCTGGGTTTTGGCTTGGCTTATTGGCTGCTGCTCTGGTAGCCTAAATATACGAGGAAAGGTCAAAAGAAGCTCTTAAAATGTACTTCACTGGAGTGCTTTTGCCTCATTCCGCTTAGTGAGCTCTTGGGACACTGGAACAAGTGAAAAGTGGGTTTTCCTGCTGACTGTAGGTTTTTGGCTTGTTTGCCAGGTTTTACTGGACCAAAGGATCCCTGAGTCAGAGCAATGTGACCATCGAGTGGCACATCCCTGGTGGCACAGAGCCGGGAACGTACCGGATCCGCTACTTCGGGCACTACAAAAAGAGAGTGTTCCTCACCCGCACCATCACTGTTCCCTTTGAAGGCTCCTCCTCAGCCTTTGAAATCACAACTCCATAGGTGATCTCAGCCATTAAAGGAATTGTTTCCCTTGAGCAGTAGGTTTGATATCTGGGGGGTTCTGTGCAGGGCCAGGAGTTGGACTTGGATGATCCTCGTGGGTCCCTTCAAGCTCAGGATATTGTGTGATTTTGTGATGTTCTGGAAGGGTTTTTTTTGTGGCACACGTGGCTCTGTACATCACTGCTGTCCCTTGAGTGCTGCTGGTCGTCCTTTGCTTTGCAAAGCTCAGCTTCCTGCAAAGTTTTGGCTTTTAGCTGCAGTTCAGTCTCCTTGTGTGTTCTCATTCAAGCAGTTCCTGTCCTGGCCAGATCTCATTGCAGTTGATTCCTATTGTAATAAAAGATGTAACTTTTTCTTCAGTCATTGAACAAGCTCATATTGATGGTGAATAGGATCTCTCTGAGGGAATTAGTGCATACTGGGAGCTAATCCAGGCCATAAAATAGTCCATAAAATTGAGCCCAGTCCATAAAACTGAACAGAGCTGCTGAATTGAGGGAAGATTCCTCAAGCGTGCTTGAAGTGCAAAGCTGACCTCTTAGGATGACAAAGGGTTAAATAGGATAGATATTCATCAGGAAGGCTGGAATATCATTTCATTTGACCCTTTGGAGGATTACAACAGCACCATGTGAAGAGAATTGCCCACAGCTCTCCACAAATCAGGGGTTCCAGTTTCAGAGGTGCCTGCTGGGAGTGGCTGTGGGGGCTCCCACCTCCGAGGCCTCAAGCAAGGAGAGGAAGGTCAGTCACTCACAGAGTTTGAAGCAGTTGGCATTTTTTCTTTCCTTCTGGACTGTGTTATTCTCTTTCACCAGTGTCACTTTTGGTGTGCCAGGTGGGCTCAGTGCTGCCCACCACGTGTGGGTTCTGTAATTTCAGCTTGCTGGGCGAGCTTTTGGAGGAGAATCCCCTCAGAAAGCTCTCAGTGACCCAGGAAACTACAGATGGGCTGGAGGCCACTGAGTGTCTGGAAGGACTGCCTATGTTTGTGCTGATTTTATGACCTGAAGACCTCACACATCTGTGGCACAGCCCAGATGCTGGGTGAGAGAGACTTTGGGGCTGACTTTGTCCACTCTTCTTGTGTTAAGCTCCTGCCCAGCCCTCCAGCCACAGCAAAGGGCAGCAGATGGCATTTTACCCTCTAAATATCACTTTGAGACACATCAAAAAGATCAAAATTAAGGATGTTTACATGTGCCAGAGAAAACACACCTTTCAGATCT
Organism: Neopelma chrysocephalum; assembly: GCF_003984885.1. NCBI lineage: Eukaryota > Metazoa > Chordata > Aves > Passeriformes > Pipridae > Neopelma > Neopelma chrysocephalum. Next base: position 1,009,950 of record NW_020897751.1, read on the forward strand.
GGATTTGGGATTCTTCTAGGGCCTGACAGTAAATGTTTAATAAGCTCCAATAATGTGTACCAATTTTGTATGCAATCTCTTTAATCCTTCAGAGAATCATCAATCAGATAATTTTGCCTCTCTTTAACATCAGTGGGAGAGGATGAATTATTCATTTTAAACCAGCTGCAATCAGTCTCAGAGATCCCCACCCGGAGGAGCTCAAAGCACTGGCAATATTGAGCCAGGAAAAGAGAGAGCTTTGAAAGAACATCGCTGGGAATCCAATCCCTGAGGATGCTCCCGATGTCCTTTCCCAGTAACTCGCCCAGCCAGCCCTCCTGCCCTGCTTTCCTTGGCAAAATCCCTCTGTGGGCAGCACTGTGGGATGCAGGGAGGAGCAGGGGATGCTGCTGTGCCGTGGGATCAGTTTGCTCAGGGCAGAAACACTCGTGGTGTAAAATGATCCAGAAAGTTCATTGCAAAGTTTGTCCCACTTTGCTCATGTTTCCAGGTGGGACTGTGTGGGATCACAGCCCCTTCAGAGAGGGTCAGAGCACCTGTATGAAACACAGGAGCTGCTTTTTGGGCTGGAAATGGTCTGGGATAACAATCTGTCTCTTCACTTGCTGTTTCTCTCACACTGCATAAGCCACAGTGAATTGCACAGGAGTGCTCTGTCTTTCCTAAAAGAAATACACCGGGAAAAAGGAAATGGTGTTTCCTTTTTTTTTCCACTGTGGTATCTTTTTTTTTTTATTATTTCTGATAATTTTGTATCTATTATTGCATGACATTAAGTGTGGATCTCTTTCAGTAGCACTGAGCATGTTTAATGAAGCCAAGTTGAATTGCACAGTTAAAAAGCTCGTGGATAAGATCTAAAACATGATCTAAACCCTCTAAAATGTGAGCATCTGACCCCAAAAGAGAGTTTTTAAGAAGCTGGAGTTTCTCATGGGAGAGGAGGTGTTGAGAGGCAGAATTAGGGTGCCTGGAGAGTCCCTCCGTGCCCCAGAGCAGACAGCTTTGTGAGACCCCTCCTAGCAGCTTGTTTATTGGGCTGGCAGCAGTGGGCACAGGTTTTTGAAGTTCGGGGGGCAGGGGGTTTTGCGACTTTCCCTAAATTTTTGTGTCTAGAAAGTTCAGCAGCTCCGAGCGCCACGGCAAGAGAAGCTCTTGGTTTTATTTGCTCTCTAACAGCATCCTGGCTGTCTCCTGAAGTTGGCAGGAGACCGAAACTTTTTGGGATGCTGCGCTTGGATCCGGCGGCCACTAGGTGCCAGTGCCGCTTTGCGCAAGAACAAGCTCGCCCGCTGAACACATCCAAAGCTTTGGAAGGAAATGTTTTCAGGAATTTGGGCACCTCGCCAGCTGTTAAATATAGCACTCCTCATCAGAGCTGCTCGTCCCTCCCCGGGGCTGCTCTCCTCCCGTGTGGAGCCGTCTGTGCCTCCAGCTCGGGAGGTGGGCGACGCTCCGCCTGTTTTATTTCGGTTGTCGTGGGACACACACACTGCTGCGGGCTTGGGGAACTTTGTTCGTGGCTGTGCCACCGCTTTCCTCCTGTGCAAAGTCCTGTTTGTACAGCGCGAATTCCAAATTCACCGACGGTATTTGGAGCTGCAGAAGAGACCCCGAGTTAGGATCTGACCCGAGGCACTGCAGGGAGGGGGGAGAATCCTCTGCTGCCTCCGGGCTCTGGTGCAGTCTTTGGGATTTGTTTGATCCCGTCTGATGCTTTTTCCATGCGTCCCACAGTGGATTTTTGTGTGCAGCCTCTCTGCAGGTCCACCAGCAGCTCTCTGATTTTTAACATCTTCATAACTGGGGCTTCAAGTGCCTGGGGTGGGCCTGGGGAACAAGGAATGTCACTCTTGCAGTGTGTCTCTTAACCAGCCCCAAACCTGGATGTGCACGGTCCCCGTTTCCTGCGGATGGCTGGAGCCAGGCCAGGATGAGTCTCTGGGCATGGAGGTGGCAGGACATGTCCAGGGAGAGAGCAGCCCACCCCAAGCACCCCTGAGGGAGAGGATGTCTGAGCTCTGCCTTGGCCCTTAACAAAGGGAGCTGAGAGTTGCAGTTTTAGCCAAGACTGAGGTTTTGGGGACACACAATAATTTCCAGCCCTAGAAAGGAAGGAGCATCCCATCAGAGCAGCAGCACCAGGGCCAGGCTTGACCCCCAGCTGGTGAACAGCAGAGATTTGTGATCCCTGACTGGGATGTCACCATTCCAAGGTGGATTTTTGTTGTTTTGTTGGTGTATTTTTTTCACCCCTAAAAAAGAGAAATCCAGGTAGGTGTATGATGGGGACATGAGATGGCCTCTGAGAGGTTTAGCTGGACTAGTGGGAAAAGGGAGCCATGCAAGCTCAAAGGTAAAGCAAATCCCCTTGGAAGGCACTGGAGATGTTGTCCCATGGAGGGGGTTCCAGTGGGACATGAGAGAGAGTTTCCATGTGGGACATTTCGGGGTCTATCCAGCTCCAAACATGCTCAGACATGTTTTATTCCCACTTTCCACCTCAGATGTGCTGCAGAGACCTCCAGGAAAGGGCTGGCTGGAAGAAGGGAGATGGAAAATGCAGTTTTTGTACCTCTTGCTTTACAAGCAGCCAAATATGAGGACATCTGCTGATTTTTCTGGGCCACTGATCTTCTCATCACTTACACCTCAAACATGTTCAGGCTTGTTGGTGGAGGATGGATGTGGGGTTTGGCTCTGTCTTGCTCTCCACTGGGAACCCACATCTTTACAAAAGGGAAATTATGGTTGTTGGTTTTTTTTTAAGCTGGGTTGTGGGTTTGAGATTCCTTGAAAAATCATTCTGGCTCTCCAAAAGCAATCATCCAGCTGCTGCTGAGCAAAGAGGGAATCTCAGTTCCTGAGGGGGGAGAAATGTTACAGTGCAAAAGCAAACTCTGCCATTGCCCTGGTTTCAAAGAAAAGGAAAGCAGGACATCAGGAAAAGCTAATGAGGGAAAATAATGGAGCTGGCAGAGCTGCTGTTCTCACTGGAGCCCAGGGTACAGCTGACCTCTTTGTAAGTCTGTAAGAACAATGTCAAGTTATTTTGGCAAAATCTCTTCTGGCTTGGTTAGGGAGGCCTTTTTCTGAGGGCTGTGTGCTCTCAGGAGCAAGGTACCAGACCTTCCTCCCATTTCTTGGGCTCAGGATCTCTCTGGGAAGGTGCAAACCCAGAATCCTTTGTCCCAGGTATGGAAGCAGGAATTGGTGTTTCTCAGCTGCTGAACCACGATGGTGTTCCAAGGAGCAGCTTCTCATCCTGAAAAGACCTCAATTAGCTGATTTTACCTATTGGTGACCTGGCAACAGGCTCTCCTCGGGGTGGGGCCAATCCCTCACAGTCCTAACCCAGGTATCAGCCCACCTACCCCTTTATTTTTGCACGTTGCTGCCTCACTGTTGATCTCACCCCAAGAAATCTCTGCTGGGAATCAGGCAAGGAACAATTACCCCTGTCATCAATTTAGAGCAAAAACGATTCCTGCAGCGCTGACAGAGAAATAAATATTGACCAGAGAGGTGATGGGAAAAAACGCCAACCCTTTGATTTTTTTACTTAAAAGTGCAGAGGTGTAAAACTGCTGATTTTCTGCTGTGTAAGCTCGATGAGTGTCACCAAGGTGCACGTGGAAAACACCCCTGGCACTGCTGAACAGCTTGTGACCCTGCCTGTCTGACCTCCCATCGATCCCCACGGAGCAGAGTGTGCTCTTATTGACCACCCCGGAGCTGGAACTCGGGCTATGAAAGACCAGAGGCACGTGGGTTGGCTTACAAAGTTTTAATGATATTTCAAAGTCCAGTGAATGTCCTCGGATTACTCTAAAATTACAGATTTGCTTCACAGAATTTAATCCCGGTTATAATTCGCTTGCAACGGATGATTGAGATGCCATTTCCGCTTCATTCCCTTTAAACATACACGATTGTCCTCCAGTAAATGGAAAGTGTGATTATTTTTTTTTTTTGCTACACTCCATAGTGTTAAAACTCTATACAAATATTGTACTAGTGTACAAAAATAAGTGCTTCATGCGCACACTTTTTTTAATACTGCTTCTTGCCCTTTTCTTTGACATCTTTCTGAACTCATATAAATAGCTGAAAAAGCAGACTAAAGTCACTGAACAGGCAAAGTGAGAAACACTTCTTGCCAACGGTGGCCTTCGAGAGAGACACACTCAGGGGCGTGTTACTCGCTGGCAAACACGACTTAAAGACATAGACAGAAGAGGGAAAAAAAAGCCACGAGATCCATAACACTCTTGGTTATTCAGCCCTCTGTGAACAGGTTTGTCATTTAAAGCGTCACCAACAGCAGCCACAGAGGGCTTGTAATACCTTTAGGGTCACCCCAACGAGGTACTGTATAAATAGAAGGGGTCTGACGGGACCACAAACTTTACAGCTTGTGTGGTTTTGTTCCATTCCGAGTCAGCCGGAGCATGAGAGTAGAAAACACCTTGTCACAGACCAACAGCAGCCAATACCTTGTCACAGACCACTGTGCCTCGAACAGTTTTGGGGATGCACAGGAAAAACTCCTCCTGGAACGGCTTGTTTGGTGCCACATCCCATCACCCAGACCGGATGGGAAATTTGGGGCCAGATCTGTTGGAACCGATGGGTGTTGTCAATCCAGCTGTAAATCCTCTCCCCTCAAAAAAGGGGTTTTTTTTGGTCCTAGACTGAGCAGATTTAAGTTTTCCCAGTGTGCATTACTGCATAGGATATGTGATACAGGATTAACATGTCTGCTCTTAGTTATCCAACACCGGGTTCCTCCTGTATCTCCAGAGCATCACTACTCCTGCCTCGATCCCATGGCAAAAATAAATGGATAATGTCCTCCTGCTGTAAACCAAGGGGTGCTCTCAGCATCCCCAAAGCATCCTCAGCCTTAATAGTCCTGAAAGTTTTCCTGTCTTTCAGTGTTCAGACACAACACCAACCTCTGGTGCTCTCCAAAGCAAGAGGTTCCAGTAAATTCATTTTTGGTGGGATCACAGCAGCCAGAAGCCTTGATCTGATGTGTAAAGCAGCACTGGCAGCCAGGCAAGGCCCTTTCCAAACTGTGGAAATGTTCCTTGGATATCATTTTATTCCTGTAGAGGTGCCTGTTATTACTGGGCCATGGCTGTGAGCTCTCATGCTCTAATTAAGTAGAGAGCTGGCCTTAATGAATAGCACTTTTCTGGTCCTCAGCCTTAATAGTCCTGAAAGTTTTCCTGTCTTGCAGTGAATGTGCCATTTGATGAAAAGAGAACAAAAATACACCGTTATTTGCTGATTTGTGGACGTGGTTGGGAAGGAGCAAAGCAAAAGGGAAAGCTCTGCTGAGTGCTTGCCTCCTGCTCTAAAAATCAAATCAGCATGGCAACCAGCCTGTTTGGCTGGGCAGAAATGCTTATTACAAATGACTTTTTGCCTTGGCTGTTCCAGAAAGAATTTCCAAGGCACCTGAGGTGCCTGAACACGTCTTCACAGCGCTGGTGGCAGCGAGAGGCAAATCCATGTGGCCAAGGAATCAAGGCTGGAGGAGGAATTTTTGGGTGAATGTAGGAGAATTCCTGAGGCATGGAGGGTTTTGCTGGGGACACCCCTTCCTTCCCCTGTCCCGCGTCACAACATCCACGAGAACAACTGTATTCAGCACAGGTTGTTGCTTGTAAACACACACACAATAGGGTGTACATATATATATATATATATATATAATATATATATATATATATATATACACACCTGAGACCTGCTCATTTTCTGGGCTGAGCTTTTGCTTTCTACTGCGAAAACCTGATTTTTGAGTGATTTTTTTTTCCTTTAACTTCTCCCTTTCCCCCCCCTCCCAATATCCCGTTATGAGCCTAAAGAACCACAGGACTGAAACTCCGACTAAGATGAACCTCAGGCAACAGATGAGTTTAAAATCTTGAGGGTGTAAAAATTACCAGACTGAGTTTGTTTTTTTTTTTCCTTTCTGCCTGTGCTTGATTTAAGGGACCTTGATTAAAGCCAGGATTAAAATGCTCCGTAGCCATCGCTGCGTGCGGCGACCGCGAAGGCGGGATAGGCTTCGTACGCTGCATAAGTTGCTAAATCTTGTCCCACAGTCACTGCTTGTTTGAGCTGAGTGGCTGTGACAGTGGCAGCTGCATTAGCAATGGTGTATCCTGCAGGGAAAAGGGAAGGAAAAACTGCAGGTTAATGAAAATCCACTCCGAACTCACCATCACCTGGTAGGTTTCGGTCCCCGGGGACGGGGATGGCCTAGGGAGCAACGAGCTTCTTAATGGGAATGATCTAATTAAATTAAATAGGTCATTGCTGGCGTGTTTTTTCAAAGGGAGCTGAGGAAAAAAAAGCTGGAAAATTAATGCACTTCCTCACCTACAGTTTGTTAAAGACGGTGCTTGAAAAACACCTCTCTCTGTGAAATATTTTTTCCGTAGGCTTTGATTTTTTCTGAGCTAAGAGGGTGTTAATGGTGCTCTGTACCCCCTCCTCCCACACGTGGCATGAGAAGGGCAAGAAAATGACATAATATCAGGGAAATCTGGGCAAATTTCATAAAGAAATTATGGCTCTGATACCCTTCACAGTGAAAGCACATGGAATTCAGGACAGTCAGGTCAGAGAGGAGGGGAACTCCCTCTGCGCAGCATCGAGGAGGAAACATTTAGCAGGCTGGATTTTTTTTTATTCCCATCAGTTTCTAATGGAAAATGTGGTTTCAAAGTTTTCCATGGGAAGATGTTTGCTTTGCTGAGTTGGAGTAAATCACTGGGAAAAACAAACATGGTTTGGGGCTGGGTTCTGCGAGGGCAGCTTGTCGAGCAGAGCACACTATTTTGTCCTGAAAGAATCAGGAGCTAAGACGAAGCCTAAATTTGGGAAAAGCAGCTGGGGTGGGGTATCCATGGGATCTGCTGGCTCTGAAATCTCTGTCTGACCAGCTGGGCAACGGGATCAACTCAAGGTCAGTCAGAGCTGAGCTCCTCCTGCTGGGGGGGAATGGAGATATTGGGCAACGCTGAGCACACGTTGCCTCATCAGAAGCATTATTTTAGGGGAAAACATGAGAAATTCACCTTAATTTGAGTGACGTGGCTGTTCAGAGTGTTTTCTCTGCATAAGCAAAGCGAGGTGCAATGTTTTGACTAGGGATTGAGTGGTTTAAGGCATATCTGCCACCATCACAAGAGGAATGAGCTGCTACCAAGCAGCTGACCTGGACCAAGGACCAGTGTGTGTGTTGCAAGCAGAAACTTCAATGCTTGTCAATTTGTTGTGTTTCCAAGACAAATAAATAATGGTGGGTGAAAGAAAAGGAGAGATTCTAATGAGGCAGTAAGTGGGGACTGGATTCAATAAAGAGCCCATTTGGTTTCCACGCTGCGGAAGCCCTGCACAAACCCAGACAAATTGATTTTTCTGTGGCTTTTGCGGACTCCTGTGGCAGGAAGCCGGATAGATTTTTATTTTTTTTTAAAAATCCATCCTTGAGACACTCCAAACAAGTCAGTAGTACTGACTAATGCATTCCTCATGTGCAGTTTGGCGTGTGCTGCTGCCACTACATCAGAATAACCATGGTGCTGGAGAGCACGGTAAATGTAATGCCTGTGAGCCGGATTCCTGGGTTTTCCATGACTTCCCAAGCTGTTTGAAGCAGTTGTAAGAGCTATTGAGTACGAATTCCCAAACTGGGAAAAAAAACCAACCCCTTCCAGTGGGGGTGTGAGAGCTGGGATCAGATCCAAACTTTCACGGCTGCGTCATTTCTTTGGTGGGTGAAATGCTAAGTGTTGGTTCAAAGGGAGCTGGGGGCACTGGGGGGGGCGGTGGATGGGCCATGAATCAAACAATTGTGTGTCTTTGCAGCGAGGAAGATCTACTCCATCCTGGGTGGCATCAGCCAGCAGGTCTGGGGAGGGGACTCATCCCGGGTGTGGCACTCCAGTTTTGGATCCTGCACCTCACCTGGGACTCCCAGTTGAAGGGAGGCATTCCCAAACTGGAAGGAGTGGAGAGGAGGTATGTAGCTGGGATGGGTCCCCGGGTGGTGGGGTTCCCCATCCTTGGACACTGCCCCAGCTCTCCTGGACACAGCCCCACACAACCTCCTGCATCTTTGGCAGGGTCAGAGCAGAGACCCCCCCACCCTGATGCCTCCAGCCTGAGCTATTCTGTAGTTTGTACCCTGTAATTTGGGTAGTCCTGGTTTAGAGATAAATTGCTTTATAGGCAATAAACTGGCACAGGTTGCCCAGAGAAGCTGTGGCTGCCCCTGAATCCTTGGAAGTGTCCAAGGCCAGGTTGGAGGGGGCTTGGAGCAACCTGGTCTGGTGGGAGGTGTCCCTGCCCATGGCAGGGGGTGGAACAAGAGGATCTTTTAGGTCCCTTCCAACCCAAACCACTCTGTGATTCTATGATAAAACTGCCACACACCCAAGCAACACGAGTCAAGGCAGGTGGGGGAGCACAACCAAGCCAGGTTCGCTCTCGACATCCGCAAGGGAGCAGCCGGAAAAATAACATTCCAGGAGACTTTTTGCTGTACAGACCTTCCCGTACCTGGAAAAGCTGGAGCTGCGGGAGGCACCTCAGCCCCCTCCACGGGGATCCCCAGGCTCTGCAGGGTATATTCTGCCGCGTAGGTTTTGGCCTCGTCCATGTAGGCGCTGAGCTTGGGCGGCGTGAAGGGATGTCTGCGAGCACAGCAACGTGTTAGCTGGGTTTGTGTTCCCTGGGGCTTCCCTGAGAGATGTTTTTTTGGTCTGCCTGTAGCTGCCATCATCCCACACAGCAAACAGGGAGCTTTATTTTCCTCTGCTGCTGGTGCTGCACTGACAGGAGCACTCTCCTGGTAGCAGGCTGGTTTCCCTGCTGAGGTTACTGACCCTGGCTCTCGTTTTGGACACAACGAGACACTCCTCTCAGAGTTTGTGCTTTTCTCAGTCAAAAACAAAAACAAAACAAAAAACACTGCTGGGTTTTTTCTTTAAAATACACAGTAGGGGTTGGTTTGTTTTGTTTTTTTGTTTGTTTGTTTGTTTGTTTTTACAATACACAGCAAAGAGTGTTTTAGGTCAGAAATGCTTAGAATCATATTTGGAGCCTAAATAGCAGCATGTTCCTTCAAGCTCCTTTCATTTCCCCACAACAGCTATGGTGTGCTTTATTTTTGTCCTAAAAATCCCCCTTTTGCCTGATTATATCTGGCCTTCTGTGGTGTCTGCACCACCAGAGAGAGAGGGAGCACCAAGCATGGCAGACATCAGTCTGGTTTAGGTTGTGGATGTTTTTCTCCCTAATACATAATGCATAAAAAAAAAAAAAGGAATAGAGACCTGTTTGACTTGGCTTTGAGGAGAGATTTTAGATAAAATGCCATTAAAAAAATGAATTCTAAACCTCAGAATGCCTCAAATAATTACATACATGGCGGGGTTCTGGCTGGCAAGGGCAGGGATGGTGATTTTGTACAGGAAGAGCTGTCTTTGATCTTGGCCGATTGCAGAGTGGAGCTGGTAAACAGGCTGTCCCCAGTTGTTTTTCTGGCAGATTTCTTCTAAGATCTAGAAGAAGAAAAGGGATTTTTGCTCAGGTTAATTGATGCACAGAAGCCTTCTCACCCAGCCCCTGCACTGGGCAGCTGCCTTCCTTCCCTCCAAGGGGTTTTCAGGGAGTCGTGGCAGCTTCCTCAAAGCTTACAAAACATATAAAATAAATGGCAAATAGGTTGCTACAGCCCCCTTCAAGTATAAGATTAATCTAAATGTTTTCTACTTCAAAAACCTGTATAATTCCTGAAGTTGTTCCCTGTTAAATTGGATGCCTTTGTCCTTTTGCTGATTAGCTGCTTTATTCTGGTTTCAGCGTGGTTTTCTTTGAATTCTCAAAAACTCCATATCTGCTCTCCTACTTCAGAGTACCAAAAAAAACCCCCTTGAGTTGCATTCATCTTCACTGCTCTGTTGACCCCCTGGCTTAGTGGGTTACAGAGCATGAGAAGTCCAAATAGCCTTCTTTTTAAAAAGAAAAAAGGTTGTGTTTCCATCCAATTAATTACACAGGCTTCAGCAGGCGACTTCTGCTTTTAGTTTGAAAGGGAAATGCTGAACCACGTTGCCCTTGGTCCCAGCACAGCTGATTCCATGGTAATTGGGAATTGCTGTCCAGGAACACTCCTGCTTTGGCTTTGGATTTCAGGTTTTTTACCCACAGAATCACAGAATGGTTTGGGTTGGAAGGGACCTTAAAGCTCATTTTGTTCCACCCCCTGCCATGGGCAGGGACACCTCCCACTAGCCCAGGTTGCTCCAAGCCCCTTCCAACCTGGCCTTGGACACTTCCAGGGATCCAGGGGCAGCCACAGCTTCTCTGGGCAACCTGTGCCAGAGCCTTCCCACCCTCACAGGGAATGATTTCTTCCCTATATCCCATCTAACCCTGCCCTTTGGCAGTGGGAAACCATTCCCTGTGTCCTGTCACTCCTGTAAATAGCCTCTCTCCACCTTTCTTGTGGGCTCCCTTCAGGTACTGGAAGGCCACAATTAAGTCACCCCAAAGTCTTGCTTATTTAAAACTTAACACTTCATTTTATTTCAAATGAAAATGTAAAATGTAAACGTCGGTGCTGCTTTGAATTTTGCAATCACTCCCCACTGAAGTTCAGCCACTGGTGTGTAAATAAATAGTTCATTACATTTCTGGACTGGGGCAACACTTATTCCCTGCTGTCCCAGCACCTTCGTGTGGATGGAGAGTTTATAATGTCACATCAACATCTAAATCCTCAATAAGGCCGATCTGGGTACCAACACTGAGCATCCCAGCTGAGCAGTGAGAACCAAATCATTCCAAGGGGGTGTTGGAATGGTCTCAGCACAGAGGATGGGAGAGGCTGTCCATGCTGACAGGTATTAATGAGCTTGTCCCGTTAACGAGGCTGCCACAAGGCAAACTGCAGGGGTTTGTGACCTGCTGTTGTGAGACAGTAGCCAGTGGGGGGATTGGGGAGCTCAGCTGCTGGAAAAATGTGCCCCACAGAGCAAGTTCTCAGTGCTGGAACACGCACAGTGGGGGCTTGGCAAGGATGGGATGAGGAAAAGGGGAATTTCAGCCACCCTGAGGCACTGCAGAACCACTCAGGGGATCTCACACCTCCAGTGGAAGGTGTCCCATGGCAGAGGGGTTGGAATTAGCTGAGCTTTAAGGTCCCTTCCAATCCAGGTTGCTCTGTGGTTCTGATATAACAGGGTAAGGGCACTGTGGAATTTTGTAGGAGAGAAAAAAATCCCACTATCCAGTTTTCCAGGAAGAAAAAAGGATGTTTTCACAGATTGTGGCAAACTGGATGCTGTGGTAATTCAGTGTCAATAAGCAAAGATGAGCTTCAAAATTCAGGATGAAGTTGGTTTCTCAGGTTGCTTTGGAGAAGGTAAGGGGAAAGGAGTTACTGTAAGAGCTGGACCTTCAGAGACTCAGGGAATTTGTTCTGGATTTTCCCTCAGCCCTCATCCATCCATCTGGATCCCAGGCCCACAGGCACAACCAAATCAAAAACCTCCTCGAGGTACCAGAGCTTCTGCACTGGGCTGGGTTGTGGTCAACGCTTCCTTCCCCATAAATAGTTTGAAAATGTACATTATTTTTCCGTACATGTGCATTCACCCCTTGGTGAAGCATCTCATGTATCAAACCCATTTTGGGTGGGAATTTCTTCACCCTCAGCGCTTTTATGGAGGAACAACCACAACTGGATTTCACCTGACCCCCATGGGTGTTTATGCCAACTCTCCTCCGTGGCCAATGATGATCTTAAAGGTCTTCTCCAGCCCAGACAATTCTAGGGGTCTGTGAGTGGACGCTGCTCTACAGCGAGGTGGGTGGATATTACAAGGCACAACCAGCATCACTAATTTTTTTAATGCTTTTAGAGGTGCAAGAAAGGATTTAATTAGCAGTCCCCAGCGCAGATTCCATCAGGGGCCTGTTTTCCCGAGGCGTTTTGGGCAAAGACGATGGTTGGCCGGGATACTGATGCTATTTTGGGTACCTGAGGAGCGAGTTTGATCCCTTGGGGCTTTAGTGTGACATGGTTCATCGGCGTGAGCTCCATCCCTGGCAGGAGGTCGTAGAGTTTGTCCTCTCCCCTCTTTTCTTTGAGCTGGTATCCTCGGCCCAGGCCCGTGTACGCCAGGTAGCCGCGACCTCCCAGTCCTCTAACTCCCGCAGCCCCTACAGGTACATTCATGTAAATTTCTAGGAATGTAAGAAGGCATTAAACTGAATCAAATCATGGGAAAAACGACCCTGAGCCTTGCTGAAATGGAAAAGTTAGCCCTGCTTGCTGGGGGGGGAGGCCCCTCTGCGGGATAACCCCGGCTCGACACCGACACCCTTTCTTTTTGGGCTCTTATGCTTGGGTAGGGGAGGCTTTTTTGGGGAGACCTGCTTCCTTCTGACCCATTTCCCATCTTCTCTAGCCAGTTTTGATTTCATGATGCCTTTCTGCCCGCATTTGTAGTTAAAATGTGGAGAGGGGACAGCTGGTATGTTTTGTTACCCACCAGCGTAATTTCACCTTCTGGAAGAATTCAGAGTTTCTACAATTTCACCCTTACATAAATGAAAATCCCTTTTTGTTTTCACCCGTTGAACTTCCATTTTTCCTCAGGGAACCCTTCTTGGGAGTCTGGGGAGAACATAAGGTGAGAGAGGGATGGTGGGTTATCACATCTGCACCTTTCCCAGTGCAAACTTCATAGAAGCTGCTTTCACCTCTCTGGGGAAAACATGAGGTGCAAGGGGTGTTCCTGGCTGCCCTGTCCCCTTCCTTGTGAAGGGAGAAAAACTGGCCATGATGGTCTTTGTTAGCCCTGTTGGGGTCCACACAGAGTCCCTGCCTGCTGTGGGACTTGGCCACGGGCTTGGGGACACAAGGCATAATCTTTGGAAGGAGGATCAAATGAGCAGAGTTTTTGTTTTTTTTTTTCTAGCCCCAAACTTACTTCTGCACTTACCAAATGATGTCTGGACCAATATTTAATTTGGGGGTAGCTGAGTGGGGGGATTTGATTTGGTCCCAGGTGTAGTGACCCAGTAGTTTTCAGAAATACTCTGGTTTTTATAAGGTTAATGACCTCCCAAAACAGGGCTCCATCTCCCAGAGCACATCATTAATGGTTTTCTTGATTTCAGTGCTGGCTCCCTGGCTGTATCAGGGGCATAGTGACCTCTTTGGGAAGCTTTGGGTCAGAAAACACCGGGACTGGTAAAACTTTCCCTGTGACCTTCAAAGCAAAGAGGAAACACAGCGCTGAGCTGTGCTGGTGGCTGGCTGTGGGGTCTGGCTCTGAAGGGGGGAAAGGAAAATTGTTTTATTTGGTCTTCCCTGCTGGGGCAAACCCAGGATTTGTGGTTTATTTACACTGGCCCCAGGGCAACCTGGAAGCTCTTTCAGGCTTACTCCAGGAAAATGGTGATTCCTTTCAGCTTGGCCCACTGGAAAATCGGGAAGGACAGAGCCCAAACCCCGCGTTTTCCATCCCTTTGGGAAAGGGGTCCAGGAGCCAGGGCGGTGCCCAGTGACAGGCTCCTAGGAGGGGCTATTTTGCTGGAGCTGAGTGTTGTGTGGCAGGCGTTACCTCGGATGGAGGGGGGCCGGATGATGCTCCTGTTGCTGAGCCCCTTGGCGGTGGGGAAGTGGAGGTTGGGGATGGCGGCGTAGGCCGGGGGCGCGTAGAACACCGGGGCGCCCAGGTAGGCGGTGGCGGGGTCGTACACGTGCCCGAAGGTGTAGGTGTACTCCCCTGGCAGCACGGGGCCCCTGCCGCCCGTGCCACGCGTGTATCTCACGTAGCTGTCCTTGTCCACCGGCTTGGCCAAAGTCACCTCGATGGGGGACCCGTCCAGCACCTTCCCGGCGGGGAGAGAGCACGGCAGGAGGGTGAGTCTCTGAAGGGCACGTGGGTTATCCTGCCTAGGGAGGGGGTTTCCTGCATGGTTTGCTAACGGGATGAGAAAATTAAGGAAACCAGCCCCAGAAACCCCCCAAATCCCCCTCCCATGGAGAGAAGGCAGCACCAGCTTGGTGAAGGCTTAAGGTGTTGCGAGCGCCCATCCCCGCCCCCTTAACTGAGTCTGCACGGCCTTCCAAAGGCTTCACTTCCCTGCCAAAACCTGCACAGCCTTCCAAAGGCTTCACTTCCCTGCCAAGGAGCTGGTAAGTCAGCGAGATTCCGTGTGCTCCTGCGGGGAACAGCAGTAGCACTAAGAATAGGAGCAGGGTTAACACCTCCTTGGGAGCAGCCCTGGCGCTGCAGCGCCGGGAATTACAGGCAGTGCAACAGGGACTAAATCCGGCAACCCCCCTGCAAACCCCCATCTGAACTTGGAGCAGATGTTCTGGGCTGACCTTGTCTGTCCCAGTTTGCCATTCACACGCTGCCCTGCGAGTGTTTTTGTTGGCAGACGTGGAACAAGGATGCGAGCGTGAGCCAAGAGAGCCCAAACCCCCTCTTTTGCTAGTTCTTCTTTCAGCTTCCTCTGCTTTTTCCCCTCCCCTTTTTCTGAGCAGTGAACTAGAGTCTGAGCTGGGCAAACATTTAGCACGAATACAGGCAGCCAAAATGAATAGTTTGTGTACATCAGAGCTGCAGAAAAACAGATTCAGGAGTATAAAAGCAGCTTGCAAAGAGAAAACAGGGATGACACCTCCAGGAGGTTTTTGTAGCTGATAAAGCAGGAGGCTTTGTTTCAGCTGTGTATAATATAATGTACCCAAGCTCCAGGAATTAGTATTTACCTTCCCATTCAATGCTTTCATAGCTTCCACAGCGTGTTCTCTCTTATTGAAGTGCACAAAGGCATAATCTCTAATTTTCTTTACTCTTTCCACCGCACCTGTAGAAAACGTTGGAATATTAGTAGGAAATGGGGTTTAGTTGGAGAATACAGGTCTGAAAGAGCAGCTGTGTCAGGCTATGAGCCCTGGGAGAGCAAAGGGTAAAAGAACAAGAACAAGAGGACACCTCTTAGGAGGTATATGGCATAGGAAAGTAAATATAGAATGGTTATAGTATTTCAAGACACACTAGAAGGGTTGGGGAGCAGACACCAGTCTCCCTTTAAACTGGAGTGGTTTTCTCCCGTCCAAAGTGCTCTGTTGGACACTACCTTTGGTCCTGTGTCTCCCTTCTGTGACAGGTCACTGAACTGGCTGAGCAGGGCTTGCACCAGCTACAAGAAACATCACCATGTGATCCCATCTCCATGGTTTCCTGCATGAATGGTGCTTGGAGGCAGCCTCAGGGAAGCTGATGCTCCTGCCATATAATGAGGAGGCTTTTCTCTTACTCATCAACTCAGGATGTTCAGCAAGAAGGAACAGCCAGTCCTGCCTGGGTCGGGCTGGGACTGAAGGGGCAGCAGGTCTCTTGCTAAGAAACAGCCTCTCCTGTGTCAGTGGGGATTCCCTGGATGCCCCAAAAGGCCTGGACATGGCCCCAGTCAGCCTCTCCAGCTGAGGTATTGGCTCTTCTGGGAGCGGGCTTGGGCTGGAGAACCCCACCCTGGTGCCTCCAGCCTGATCACCTGTGTGACCACCCAAAATAATTCAAATTTAAATGGTTTCTTGTTCTTCTCCTCTGTGTCCTCCCTCTAGAGCTTTCCCTTGTCAGCTGCTCCTCTGCTGGGAACTTGTTGGTACCAAGATGCTCAGCACTGAGAGGTTTGTCTCCAAAATAACCCCACCAGTCCTCTTCCCCATGGCCACAACCTTTAGACATCTGTCCTCTCTTTAATTGTTCATCTTCCCCACTCCTGCAGCTTGGGGAGCACATCATCAACCACCCCAACCTCCAAAAGTACCACCCCCAAACACACCCTTTGGAAACTTGGCTCAGGGATGCTCAACAACTCTCCCCTTGGCTTCTTACCTTTTAGAGCCTAACAGGGGCACAGGGAAATGCCACACTGCCACAAAAACACTTGCCTAGATAAATGCAGGAGAAAATAAATCTCTCTGGTGTTCAGGGGGAGCCATTAGGAGCTGCAGTGGGATAAATGGAGCCTGTCCCAGCCCATAACCTGAGCAGCACTGGAATGGTAAGGAGCACCTTGTGTTCTTCTGGGACAGAGGGTGATTTTTCCAAGCCTGAAGTTATGGGAGTTCCATGCTGATGCCTTGTTTACAAGTCGAGGCTCTAATGAACTCGCTGTGTTTTGAAAATCCCCCTTCTGCCTCCCTGGGAGTGCTCCATGACACGGATCCTCTCCTGAGCCTGAAAAGTTTGCTCTTCCCTGCTTCTGCCTCAGCTGGGGCAAAGCAGTGTGATACCTCCCCTTGGAGAGAACATCCATGGAATGTCAGAGGGGGAGCACTGCCCCCTTCAGAACTCTGGGAGAGCACGGGCTGCCTGCTGGAAACTTCACCAGAGATGAGGAATTTTGCCAGAATCCCCAGGGAGCAAGGG
Organism: Neopelma chrysocephalum; assembly: GCF_003984885.1. Lineage (NCBI taxonomy): Eukaryota > Metazoa > Chordata > Aves > Passeriformes > Pipridae > Neopelma > Neopelma chrysocephalum. The sequence continues at coordinate 1,026,443 of NW_020897751.1, forward strand.
CAGGGCTCTTCAGTGAGATGTGTATCTCTATAGAAGTCACCAAGCACTGAGTTGGGGACAGATTGAAGGGGTGATACTTGTAGTAAATCACAGTTTAAGATGCATAAGCAGTGCCTGTGGAGCCACAGATGTGGGAATTGCTCTGTCATGGAGACCTCTGGATCATAACTCCTTTGGATCATCTTTTACTGGGTGACTTGGTAATGTCAAAGCAGCTTCTTAATGCCCTGGATCAAATGTAACTTCAGGTAAGTGGTGCTGAAATGTGGCTCAGTGAATGAGGCAGAGAACCAAAGCAGGGGAGGGAATCATTTCACATCCTTGCTGCCTTTTTTTATCCTGCTAAACTGCATTTGCTTTCCCCAAAGCTGAAATTTTGCTGATCTAATGTACCCATTCCTGATTTTATGCACCAAAATTAGAGCTGTCCATTGAAAAAAAATAATAATTGAAAAAAAAAATTAAAAAAAATTCCAACATGAGCACTGAAATGATGAAGTGAAAATTAAAGATGATACAGAACTTGTTGTTGTACTGGAAAACTTGCCTCAGGAGCAGAGCAGATGACTGTTACCAAAGTGTCAAAGGGGCATAAATGTGTTTCTGGGGAGTGTGAGCTGCTCAGTGCTCAGCAGCAAAACTGGGTAAATAAAAGAAGGAAACAGTTAAGAGAGTGTGATGACATAAATTTAACTCAGGGGTAAAATGGGGTCTCCAACAGCTTGGTGGTGGCTAAAAGTATCAGGCAGAAATGTTGGAAGGACACAAGAAAACCTCGTAAGGAGCTTTGCATTGCAGCCCAGTACAGTAAAAGACATGGACAGAGCAGCCATGAAAAGTTAGTGAAGGAAAAATGAAGCTTTGTAGTGTATTTTAAAAAATTAATAGAAGGAAGTTAATAGGAACGAGATGAAAGGAGATTCACATTGCCAAGCAAAAGTTCCTAATGCCTAATGGACTGTGTGGCTTGGAGAGCTGCAGAAATGGGTTATTTTTACTTTGTTGGTTTTGGGTGGAATTTCCTAAAGCTGGAGCTACTCAGAAGTAAAATCTCCTTTGAAAGGCAGCAGGATTTTTATCCCCAACAAATCTACTTGCTTTTTGAAAAAGCCTCGCCCTAAGTGCATGAAATACACACCACGAAGGAATATTCTGTTAGAAGATAAATGCTGATTATTCACAAATTTACAGGAGAACTGGGGGGGAGGGATGTATGAAAATTACAGAGTTCAGAATTTAGATAGATTAGATAAAAAGGATTTGTATTAAATCACGCTATTTTTATCATGCCTTGCCATGGAAGAATGCTGAAATCACCCAGCTGCTTCACCAACTCTCTCTTTTTTTTTAAAGAAAGAACTGAAATGATTCCAAATCATTTTTATGATTACACAGGCATCCCCATGCAGCATTTTGGACCTCTTCCAGTTGCCAATCCCCCAAAAAAGGTTAGCAGTGTTGTTAGCTGGAAAATAAGCTGCCCTTAATGGGATGACATGGTGTGCAAGTTGGGTGGGAGCCTTCAGCCTAATGACCATTTTTGTGGCATTACACAGGAACATTTTACAGCAGAGAAACAGCTATTTTTATCTCCTCCTTTGGCATTTTATGACCAGAGAAATATTTCCACTTGCAAAAGCGGCGTTTATTTAGGAGCTGCAGCATCAGGGGGCTCCTACCTGGTTTGATGCTGTTGAACTCCTTTTCTATGGTCTCTTCAGTGGTGGAGAGCATGAGGTTCCTCACATAGAGGATTTTTACTGATGACATGGTGTCTTCATCCACCTCCACCTCTGGCTCTGCCCAGTCCACGGCGATGGGGTGTCCCCAGAGCTGGATCCTGCCTTTAGAGGGATTGGCATGGTCAGTGTGTCACACAGGCTCTGGTTCCTCTCACTCCTGCTCAGACACTGTTTCGTGTGCAGTGTGAGCAGCAGAGCAGGCCAAATTCTCCAAACACAACCAGAAAAGCCTTTCTAGCTCCAAGCACTGCTGCTTCATTAACTCATTTCCAAAAGCAGATGGTCACACTTGGAGCCTGCTCCCACCAATAGTTCAGGTGCCTGCAGAAATACAGCGTCCAGAATTGAAAGAAATGGAAATATGGCATCATTCACTAAATTCCACATTCCCTGGAGCGCTCCCTCAAAGGGAGCTGTATAAGAATCCCTTTTGGCTGCAAAAGTTTCATTCCTTAGATAACACAAAAAGGGATGTTAAAGTCCTGGCTGGATGATATGAGACAGCAAAAGCAAAAGCAGGGATGTCTCTGTGTGTGTTTGAATTCCTTCGGGCCCCACTGGGTGAAGCTGCAGCAGAAGAAAGGAGGGACACAAAAATAATGAGGCATAAACCAGGGTGTGGGTGTGGAGGGTGAGCCCCCGGGCTCTCTAAGCTGTGGATGAGCTGCTGAGGGGCAGAGAACACAAAGAGCAAACAAAGAGGTGGTTAAAGGTGGTGATGTCTGTCCTTATCACACTGAGGTCCATAATCGCCTGCACTGAGCCACCTAATCCCTTAAGTAGCTGCTTGGTCAATTAGTGATGTTTAATATGTGACCAAGAGGGACTGCCCCAGCCTGGTCCCAGAGCTGTGGGAATGGGAATGAGGAGCAGCACCCTGGGAAAGGCACAGGGAGCTCGGGGAGTGATGGTTTATTCACCTCCTGTCTTCCCCAGGCGACAACGAGGGGCTGAACGCTGGGGACACAGCCTGGGGTGATGCCTCTGCTCCTCAGGGCTCAACCCTCCACCCCCTGAGGACATGCAAAGGCATCTGACATGAGCATTTCCCTGGATTCAAGGGGAATTTCCCATGGGTACATACCTTTTTCTGCACTTTATCTCTGCGTGCGTGTGTACTACAAATGTTGCCATTTTAGATTTATAATTAAATTAATGGTAAAGTTAGATATATGGTTATGTTGCATTTAGGCAGAATTCAATTGAACTGTTTTATTCATGTTAAATTAGTCAATATATTAAGAGGTGCTGCTGTTGAGTTGAATTAGGCATTGTTACAATTGATAAATCATTTAGACCTAAACCACTGATCTAAACCAGGCTAAGTTTGGCAAGGGGGTTCACTCCCTTATTGTTTCCCTCCTTACCCTTTTGCCTCCCACATAAATCATTCTAGATTGCTTTAATCTGGTTTTTCTTTGTGTGTTTTATCTATTTAGTAAGTAACACAGTCAACATTGTCATAAAACTTTGTTGTGCTTTTGCAAATTTGTGTTAAATCCTCTTTTGTTGATACTCTGCTGGTGATTCTTTAAGTGGCCTAAACCAATCATTTGCAACAGAGGGGAAAAAGAAAATCCTGCAAAACATTCCTTGCCAGATCTAAAAAGGCATCCTACATTGCATCTCTGCCTGGATAACCCATCTGAGATGGGGTGGGAGCTACAAAATCAGAGGCTGAGGGTAGGATTTGGAGATTTGTTTTTCTGCATTGGAAGTGGAAATGATCAAACTAAATGGAAAGATGCTGCTCCCTCTGAATCCCTCACGAATGAGCCAGGGTTTGTGGAGTGAGGCCGAGCTGATGTTCAGCTCTCAGCACTGCACAGTCTGATTTGAGCCACTGGTGAGCAGAAACAGAGAGATGGGTGCTCATGGTTGTGTGTCCCTTTCTGAACTGCTATTTCCAGCTCAACAGTGGGAATAACGACCTGGCTGACTTGCAGCAAGGAGCTGAGCTTGGTCCTGCACCAGCCTCTTGCTAAACTTCCACCCTCTTGTTTTAGCCAGGAGACAGGACAAGGTTTTCATTTTTTTATGCTCCATTTTTGAGCATCTCTGTCTCTCTTCTACAGAGCTCCCTCAAAGAGCAGCGAGGTCCAGACTAAAGGAAGGGTCTTGATAAGGATATTCCATCTCTCATCCATCCAATGCATCCGCTGGACACACTTCAGTTCTGGCTTGGAACTTTTTTGCAGTTCCTGCCGTATGTTTGAAACACCAGAAGATGTCTGGCTCCCGCTCAGGCCTTTGAAATTCCCAAAAACTGTTTGCTGAGATGTCCCCAAATTGGAAATTGCACATGTCTGTTCACGTGTGCCCCTTCCATCTGTCTCGCTGTCTTTGCTCAGGATTTCAAGTGCTCTGTTCCCTCAAGGCTGGTTGGCAGCTGTGGCTCTGCCTGCTCCTGCCTTCCTTCTCCATGGAGAAACCATGGAAGAGTGGTGCTGAAGCACAGACCAGCTGAATGTGCTCCCACAGCCAGGGAGTTCTGCTGAAGTGATGCAGAAAACACAGAATAAAAGGAAGAATAGTGTGATATCCCACAATATCCAAGAGAATTCAGTGATCAAATCATGCTCTTTTTTTTTTTCACAGTAAGTAAAAAGGATTTAAATTATGCAGGATGTTTCATGGGCTGTCAGATAGAACAGGTGAAAGAAGGCTGGTGGGTTATGAACAAGTCTCAAACCAGAAGGTTTTTTGGATGCTTTCCCCAGCAAGTGAGCTGGGTTCAACAAAGCAGTGCAGAAGCTGCTGAACATAAGAAAGCAAGAGGAAAGTGGTGAAATTCCTGCAAATGCACTGAATGTTAACTGACTTCATCTAACACCTGCTAAACCCCTCTCTGCTTCACAGTGGCCTCTGACTGTCCCCCAGCACTAAATTTCATAGACTTATTCTCAACATTGTTTAAAGCAATTCCTCACTCAAAGTTTTCTTCCCACATGGAAAATAATCTGTTTTCCGGAGCATCCTCAGTACTTTCTCAAGACTGAATCCATTCTCGGATGCTTTCCTGAGTGATTCCCTCGGAGAGGCCATAACAGAGGCTATATTTTATGTATAACCCAAACATAACCAGAGGATAAAACACACCCTCCAGCAGAGCTGTCTGGATACATGCAGCCCAAATCCATCCAGCTGCATTTTAACAAACTCAAGCTCCTGACTGACCAGTGTGGATAATCAGCGTGGTGCTCCCCCGGGAGCTGCAGTGAATCGTCCCCCCTGCACGATGCAAGGTGCCCCCCTGAGCCAAACCCTTCCCTCTGTGCTGACCTGGGAGCAGTTTCCTCCTGGCCATGGCTGCTGCCCGGTGGCTTTCGTACTCCACGAAGGCAAAGCCCCTGTTCTTGGTCTTGTCGGCGGCGCTGGGGTACACGATGACGTCCACGACGCCGTCCGTCACCTTCTTCATCTCCGCCAGAATCTCCTCCCTCTTCTTGGTCTTGGGGATGCCCCCCACGAACAGGCGGCAGTTGTCCACGCTGGCACAGACCCCCAGGAGCCGCCCGTTCCTGAGCACAAACAACATCGCTGGTTTGGCGGGGGCAGAGTCCCAAAACACGAGACCTTCTATTTCTGAGCCGTGTGTTGTTTTGGATACTCGAGTGGTGTGGTAGTTTGGTCTGGGCCTTCCTTGGTGACCAGTTTGTAACCAAGGAAGTGCCCAGATTTACCCGGTATTCCCTACGATTTTTACGTAAGCCAGGGTATAAGAAGAAAGGAGGAAAGGCCTTCGCTCTCTTTCCTTCCGGCAGCTTTGGAGGTGCTGGGTTTCCCTGCTGTTGAGTCTGTTGGGTTGGGGAGTGAGGCCTGGTGTGGCCTAGTGAGGCCTAGTGAGGCCTAGTGAGGCCTGGTAAGGCCTTGCCAACCTTGGGAGGCGGAGGTTGCCGGTGGATGTTCCAGCGCAACATTCCGTTGTCCCAAGGAGAGTAGTAAGATATTCTTTTGCTAATTCTTTTAGTTGCTAGATCTTGGGCTATTGATCGTGTGTGTTTTATTTTGGTTTTGTTCCTTTTTTTCCTTCCCCCTCCCCTTTCCCTTTTCCCTTTGAAATTGTACATATATTTCAATTGTATATAACTGTAATATAAGTGTAAATATATTTTTATATATATATATTGTTTTAGCTGTCTCTCATTTCAGTTCTCTTGGGTTTTTTTGGTTTTTTTTCTCTGCCCTTGGTTCAGGGGGCGGGGGGAGTTCTGGTGGTAGGGTTTGGAGACTTGGCAGGGAGCCAGCTCCAAACCACAGCAAGTGGTCTTGCTCAGTGCAAAAGCCGAGGTGGAGGCTGCCACTCTGCTAAATGTGACATCAAAGTCAGGCAGCACGGTTGAAACGAAGGATTTGAGGGCAGGGAGAAACCAAAGCCAGATTTTGCTTTTGCTTCCTGGGATTCTCCCTTTTGCTCTTTGCAAAAACAGCTGCTACCAGGCAGCTGTGCCCACACCCGGGGTCACAGCACTGACCCTTGTGTTGCCACCCAGTATGGGCCAAGATTTGTTGCGTTCATCAGTGATTTGTGGCTTCCCAGTCATGACTGGGCCTCACAACTGAGGTTTTGGGGAAAGAAAATCCCTTGCCACGGAGAGACACCATTTGGGGACTCACTGATGGCAACTGTTGTGCAGATCCCGAAGTAAAGACTTCCTTACACGCACTTTGTTCACCTCTTCGTGGTCAAAGTATCTCTTACAGGTCTCAAGAAGTCAAAAACTTATTTAGAGGAGTCTTTGGAACAAAGAAGGAAGTGGAGGAGGTGGAGGTGGATGAAGCCTGATCCCTAAGACCTTCCAGCCTCTGATACAAATCACATTTCCAAGCCCTCTCTGTGCCTTGAGATCTGCTCATCCTTAGGGTTGCTAGTAAAGCAGTTCACAACCCATCTTTTTTTATTAAAAACAAAAATGAAAGCCATAAAGTTGCCAGAATGGTTTATCTCAAAAGGCCTTTAAGCAAAGGCATCTACTCATCCCACTTTGAACTGGAAAAAAACAGTAAGTGTGGTTGAAATCAAAACAAAACATATTGACGGGCCCATATGTTGTTGATTTCTGGGTGTTTTGTTCCCAATTTTTAGTCACAAACATGAGGGCTTTTTCTGTTCCTTTCTATTAGGAAATGTCACTGTTCTGCCAATTGGTTTGCATCCTATTTCAGCATTTTTTGCAATTGCTCTGTCTCCCAGAACATATCCATGGTATCTGTCACAAGCGAGGCTGTGAATAGGAATAAATCAACAACAAACAGCCCGGAGGGGAACGTGAAACAAGCAGCAATGCCTGGGGGAAAGTTAATTTGATCCAAAGCAAAATATTTTTTTCCCAATGTCCTGATGGATTTTTTTGTTGTTGTTGTTATTTTGTAAGAAATTTCCTGCAAAAGATGTTGACTCTGAAGAGTCCTTCGTACCAGGGCAGAAAGCAGCAACTGCACAGGGAGACAAGAGTAGATCTCCTCTCAAAGCTCAGGTATCTAAATAACCTTGCTCTGGGGCTGTGAGGAAAAATATACCTTACACACCACAACAGCTGTCCGTGGTTCAAAGGTGATGTGAAGGTGTTTGCCAGGCTTACCTGATTTCATAGTTATTGAGGGTCTTTATTGCGTTCTTCGCCTCCTGTTTATTGGAGAAGGTCACAAAGGCATAGCCCCTGTTGTTGCCATTGAAGTCCATCATCATTCTCATTTCATAGATTTTGCCAATCTGCAAGCCAGAAAGAAAGAGGTTTGTCGGCAAGGTGGGAGGTGTTTAAAGATCAGAGCTCGCCCAGTCATCTGGGCCAAATCATCACAGAATCCAAATCATCACAGAATCCCAGACTGGTTTGGGCTGGAAGGGACCTCAAAGCCCATCTCATCCCACCCCTGCCATGGGCAGAGACACCTCCCACTAGCCCAGGTTGCTCCAAGCCCCATCCAACCTGGCCTTGAAATCATCTCTGGTTCAGCCCTGAAATGCAGCTTTGCCCAGCACCAGCCCCTGCAATGCCTCCACCCTCCGTGCAGTCTCACTTTCTCGCAGAGTGGGATAAGTTCATCTTCAAAGAGGTCTCGGGGCAGTTTCCCGATGAAGATCTCACAGCCCCTCTCCGGGGGAGGCCCATCCCAGCCTGGTGGGGGTCCTCCGTATTTCCTCTGCCCATTTTCCTGCCACGGAGAGAAAGGAAAGGTATAGATTAGATACATTTAGACACAGATTTTTAAACATGGATCCCTTCTCAGGGAATGACACTTAAGACACGCTGGAGGCAGGCACCCTCCTTCCCTTCAAGAAGCAGCTCTTCCCAGGCTCCTCAGAGATAACGTGGTGTGGAATGGTTGTCCCACTGCCAAATCTGTGCCTGGATAACCCAGTCGAGCTGCTGGGGATGTACTGGGGAAGGGTGTGCTTTGTACTGAGTTTTGCTAAGGAACATTCAACTCAGTTGCTACTTCAGGTGTCCCAGATGGAGATGGTCAGATAACTCCCTGGGAAACGTCTCCCTGGCTCTGGGAGGGGAATCTCTGTGGGCTGTGGGTTAGTTGTGGACTGTGTAACAGAGCACCTGCAGCATTTATAACTTGTCATGATTCCTCATCCAATCATGAACATTTATGAACAATGAAATCACCTCTTATTTTGGTGACTAATGGAGAGCTTCCTACTCTACAGACCAAAGAGAAGGTACCAGAAGGGCTGTGTTTGAAAGCAGAAGGACTTTCCAAAACCAGAAGGCATCAGGACTTCAGAAAGAGCCAACAGAGTGGGAAAGGTGGGCATGCAGGGGAAAATCTGGGAGAGAGGTGGGAGTGCAGGGGGCCGGCCAGTGAGCCCCGGGCACTGTTGGCATCAGGTTGTGCTGGAGCTGCTCAGTGCCCTTGAAGAGAGACACTTGTGCCAGCAGCTGGGAGAGTGGAGAGGAAGCAGTGCCTGCCACAAGGCGTGGGGAGGACCTGGAGGTGGGCGTGGAGACGTGGTGCACCCCAACACCCCCCCCTTTCCTGCTCCCAGGAGTGGGGCAGCACTTTCTGTGGCTGTGCCAGGGATTTCAGAGGGGGAGGATTGGGCAAAGGAGATGGTAGAGACAGCCCCATGGCAGGGACAGAGCAGGGCCATCGATGCTTGGGATGCCCACGAGGGGCAAAGGGTGACACCTGCCTACCCAGGAGCTCCTTCAGGTAGAGGGCAGATCTCGGCCCCCAATAGATGTGAAGACCAGTCCATATTTCCTCTTTTTGGTATGTTTTTGCTAGATGGGTGTGTCTCTGTTCTCCTATTTTTAATCATCTTTGCTGTATTGTTTCATTTTCCTTCCTTCCTTCCTTCCCTTCCTTCCTTCCTGCCTCTCTTCCTTCTCCTGTCCTACCAGAGGAGCTGGGACTCCAGTCCTTTTTCTATTTTTGGCTCCCTGACTGTTTCTTTGGTCACTTCCCACTCTGGGATTATTCCAGGCAAGCGAATGCCTGTACAGCTGACTTTGGAGGAAGGTCTAAAGCAGGTCAGCAAACAGGGATCCTTACAGGAAAATAGGAATACACCAGAGGGTCTTTTAGTTTTCCTGACCCTACAACAGAAAGTGTCCAAGGCCAGGTTGAAGCAACCTGGTCTAGTGGAAGGTGTCCCTGCCCATGGCAGGGGGTGGGATGAGATGAGCTTCAAGGTCCCTTCCAACCCAAACCAATCTGGGATTCTGGGATTCTAAGAAAGCCACAGTAAACATAAGACATAGAGAAGTCATTTATCTTCTGGGTCAGGTACAGTAAAAAGCCACCTCAAGGGCAACAAACCCAGTTGCTGGCCTGGTCTTGGGGCACACTGGATTGAGGGCTCCAGGAAAACGCTTTTTCCCAGGAATCTCGGGTTTTGCTTTGGGCTGTTGTGCCCTCTAGTGCTATGCAAAGCAAGGCAAAGTTCAAGGCCTCCACCTGCCCAAAATTCAGTGTTTCCAGCTACTTCTTCCAGGATGCACAGTCGGTCATATCAGTGCCCAGTGGTTTCGAAAAAGCAGCTTGTTTTGGTGGTGTTAATTGAGAAACACTTCTTCAGGTGGGTTTGGAAGGACATGCCCAGTCCCCACCTTGGAGGCCACCACAGGAGGCCTTGAAGACTAAACTGGGAGCAAACCTTTGGTGTCTGGGCAGGTGAAGCACCTGCCTCACCTGTATCTATGCAAAAGGCCGACCTGGTGGTGACGTGCTGGACTGCCCAGCTCAGTCCTGCCACGCTCTTCTGAAGCTTTATTGGGTGGGTTTTCTTTGCTAAACCACTGCTGCAGCCCTGGCTTTGAGACATCAATCCCAATCTTCACCTAGCAGTGCTCAGGGCTGGCTTTTTCATCGTAATTTTTTTAACTATAATCTTGCATTAAGCAACCAATTCCCAGAGGAATAAGATCCTGCTCCACGAAAGACAGCATCTATTCCATGTAGGTAAGGACAGCACAGAGAAAAACAGAGGGAAAAGGAATGACCCAGGAGCACCTCATGTGCAGATGTGCTGCTCGAGCCCCTGCTGGAGCTCCAGGATGAAGCTGGACACTGCACACAAAAGGATGTGACCATGAATTCCTACCTGGATCAAATTATATCCCGTTCGCTGAATTAAGGCACGGAGGGCGGCTTCTTTCTGTGTGCCGGTCAATCCATCCCCGGATTTGTGATTTGATTCCATTGTGAGTGATTATCAGCAAAAAATCAGGTTAATTAGGGGTGCTCACTGCAATCAAATTTAAGATAAATTAAATCAATTAATACGGCTCGGAGGAGAAAGTCCACCCTCCTGAGAAAGACAACAGGATCGTTCTTCCTAAAGCAGTTATTTCTGAGATAAAAACAACACAAAACAACAGCGACCATGGGGGAAAAAAAGCAAAATTATCCCCCTTGAGCATGAAATTAAATAGCATTTAAACCCACAGTCAGATTTTGGATAGAGCTCCAGTGAGATGCAGGGGGAATTTGTAACCTACCAGTAGTGCACATGTCTTAGGAGGGGGAAATATGTCAAATGCTTAGTCCTGCACTGAGTACATGACAATGGGTCCTTCAGGCCGTTGCATGATGTTGACACTGGAAAGGGAACCTCCTACCAACCATGTCCAGCCCTTTATGAAAAACAAGCCCTGGGTCCAAATTTGGCCTATTTTTATTTTTCAAAATAAAGAACGTGGGAGAACTTCAGATCTTGTCTGGGTTTGGGGCTTGGGTTCAGATGTTTTGGTTCAGAGCTGTAGTTTTAGCTTCCAGCTAATTATAGAATTCTTTTTTTAAAGTGCTGGTTTTGGGTTGAAAACACCATAAAACCGAAATCTGAGTCTGACTCGGGCTACACACTGGCAAAGGGGTGTTTGTAAGGTGGACTCACCACCTGTAATTCCAGAATGTCCCGTTTTTCCTGAGTGCTGAGCTTTGGGCTTGTCCAAAATCCGTTTGGATGTGCCAGGCATAGAGAAGGGTCTGCAGGGCTGAGCTTGAGGCCTCATGGTGATGGGCTGGTGCTGAACACCAGCAAGGGCAACACCAGGGCTGGGGGCTGGTGGGACCAAGAATTTTGTAGCAGGAAATCCCCAAACTATTTTACCTTAAATTGCTTTTAACTGTAGAAAGGTGGAGGCAAGGCAAGGTGATAACTCCTGGGATTGCTTGGAGAGCAAACAGGGCCAAAAGGGGGGTGTACTGAGGAGGAGGGGAATGGGACACCCTGTGACACCCCCCCCGTGGCACAGGGATGGGGAAGGGCACGGGTTGGTGGTGGGGATGCTGGGTGGAGGAGAAGGGAAATCCAGAGAAACAGAAAAGTGGAAGGAAGATGGATTGCTGTGGCCACACCCAGATTTTAGGGAGAAGACATTAAAGAATCCCACTGTACAGCAGTTCTCTTGGTGCACATAACATGGGCATTGCACATAAAGAAATGCAGGCAAAGAAGTGCAATATATCCAGCTATGGCAGAATTCCTGAGTGTGTCACAATGCCGTGGAAATAACAGAAAAACCCTTTTCCAGGAAGCAGCTGTTTCACACCAAACACTTCTATTAACTAACACATGCTGCCCCTTGAGGGGAAAGGTAAGGTTTGGGGCAGGCCACTTTGTCTTTGGACATTCCTTGCTCTGTGCTCCTACGGCTTTGGATCCTGGAGGACTTAAAGAGGTGCTTTAAACTTAAGTAGATGGATTATTCTCAGTGCCAAAAATGGGTGTTTGGAGGATCTCAGCCTTGTCTCACTTGGGCCCTGCCACACTGAGCTCCAGAGACTGTGACTCAAACACTTGGAAACAGAGACACCCCTGAAATGCCAGATTTTGGAGCTATTTATTGTGGAGCTTTGCGAGATCCTTCTGATTTTCCCTGATTTTTCCCACGCTCCCACGTTCTCCAGTGTTTTGATTACCACCAATGTGCAGGGGCTGGGAGGTGAATGGTGCAATACAATATCTCTCTCCCATCTCTAATTCCCAAATGAGTGTTTTCTGGAGCAACTGCTACCCAGTTACAGGTTTGTTTTGCCCTTGCTGAGGGTGGCAGCAAAACCCCATCGGTGCTCGTGGTACCTGTGCCTGCCACCCCCTCCCGAGCTGGCACGGCATGGGGCAGGATTGGCACACTGCTGTGCACAAACCAGTCGGATCCTTTCCCAGCCCGCTTAAGAAGAAAGCGATCGTTAAAAAAACCCCATTAAAAATTCAGATTGGTTTTGCATCCTGCTCTTCCCGGGCAGACACGCCCCGAACGAGCCCTGTGGAGCAAAGCCGCAAATTTGGCCCCTTGGATTTCTGCTTTTGCTGCATCCCGGTGTCGTCGGGGGGCTGAGGGATCAGAACGGTGCAAATCTGCACAGTCCTCCACGGGTCTCTGTCAGCCCTTGGGGCTGGACTCGAGCCCATCCTCACGCACCTCAAGGCTGCGGCTGGAAAGGGGCGGCCGCTCCGTGCAGGTTTCCCTTGGATTTAACCAGGTTTTTCCTTCTCTCCCGGGTGTATCGGTGCCGCAGCACCCGAGTCCCGCCCCGGAGGCTGCCCCGGCGGCCGGAGCGCAGGGAAGGCAGCGGGATGCCCGCAGCCGGCAGGCACAGCATCCTCTCCGTGCCGGGAAAGCGGCTGGACCGCAGCCAGGCAAAACCTCGGCGGCTTTCCACGGCGGGTGAGCTTCCCAGCCTGCCCCCAGCCGTGACCTACATAGCTGAGGAGCGCAGGAGCCTTTTTCCTCCTCCCTTCCCCCTCAAATCGCGCTGCTTCCCGCTGCACTTGCAGGCCGGGTGTCTGCACGGCTGCTGCTTGGGATGCATTTGCATGTGGAGCCTGAAATGCCAGACATCTCCACGGCTCTTCCTTCCCCCGGGAGCAGCGAATTCCAGCAACGTCGCGCTCCCGGGGATGGTTTAACGCCGAGCGCTGAGCACGGGCTGCAGGGCTGGGGATGGGTGGGAAGAGAGCATCTCCCTGGCTGATGCATTTGCAGCAGGGGCAATATCCCAACATCCCTCTTTGGCTCCTGCCTTCTGAGATAAGACAGGCGAGCTCTTCTGGGCTCTTCTCACAAGGCATCCTGCAAACATTTCAGGCTCTAGACAAGCATGTCTAGACATTGGGGTGCTCCAGGACACGCCGGAGCAATCCACGAGGAGTAAGGGAGCAAGAGCACTCAAGGTTGCATAAAGTTTTAATAGCAGCCTCTGCAAAATGTGGTGCCTTGGGGGTATGTAAACGATGATCTGGCCTTAATCTGTGCCTGGTGCTTCCATATGCTCCTGGAGAAAGCCCAGGCTGACCCAGGGAAACGGCCCTTCCCCGTGCAAGAGGTGGAGGATCCCCATCCCTGGGGTGGCCTGACCTGACTGCTGCAACTATGGCATCAGTCCTGCTGGAAATGGGGTCCAGCTGGAGACCCCCAGCCCAGGGAACCTCCAGCCTGAGTTACTCTGCAAACCTCCACTCCTCCTTCAAGAGGAGGCCTTGGACGCGCACCCGGACAACCGCTCGGGAACAGGTTTGTAGCACCACTCTCAGAAATCAGGTCACTCCTGCTAATTACCAGCCCAAAGTCATCCACAAGTAATTTATAAGCCCCGTTGCTAAAGAGCTTTCCTCCATCAGCGGGGTTTTTCTGGGGTGGAATCAGAAAACACACCTCTCTTTTTTCAAGAGGTACAAATCCCGACACGATGAACCCCAAGCACAGTAAAACAGGATTTTCACCCCCAATATTCCAAGTGCTTCTGCTTTCCCCCTTCTCTCCTACCTCCCCTGCCCAAGGACATCTAAACACCTTTTTGAGCAGAGCACTTTTCCACCTCTTTCACCCATATCACAGAATCATGGAATCATTTAGATTGGAAAAGCCCTCCAGGATCATCGAGTCCAACCATTCCCCATCACTGCCAGGTCCAGCACTAACCCACATCCCTAAGAGCCACTTCTCCACTTGCCCAGCAGTGCATCCAGACTATTTCCAGGATACAAGTCACGGTGGGATGTTCTATTTCTGAAACTGGTGGGATTTCAGCACTTTCCCTTTATTCCAGTCCTCAGCCTCAGTCCTTGCAGTGCTGCCAGTGTACTGGGATATTCTTTTGTACCTTAAGGGTAAGGGAGGAGAGCTGCTGTCACCCGGGGGAAACACGACTACTTTCTCTCCTTCTTTGTTCCCTGGGCCATGAATCAATTAGCAAATCCACCCTCACAGTGGGAAAACCCCCCTTGCACGGCTGCTGATGGAAAGTGTGAATGACTGCAGCAAATTAAGGCAGTGTTTTTAACACTGTTTTTAAAAAAGAATCAAGCCAAGCACACTTAGTAGAAATAATTGTTCTGGAAATCAACCAATTTCAGGGGCTTGCCCTTAAGATGGATTGTTATTAAGAAGGGTCACCACGCTAAACAGAAAAGAAAAAAATGCAGGGAGGGGAGGTTGCATTTTGTTCAGATGTTTGTATTGAAATTAACACCTTTGGAAGTGCAAATTGTCCTGGAGTTTCCTGCTTCACCTTCAGTTTTGATGAAGTTTTGACAATGCTACCAAGTTATCACAGTCACAGAATCAAGAACTCAGTGCTGTTAGAAAAGGAAGGAGCTGCTTTTGCCTTGAATCAGAGCATCACTGAGTTTGAATTTCCTCTCTCCACTGAACACTTTCATTTATTTTAGGTTTCTACTAAAGCCCTAAAATACTAGGGCACTTTAATGCCTTGCAAATCTCACACCAACAAGAAACAAAACTATTATAATACTGCTTCACCTCTCCATGGTTACTTGTGCACATGGTTTCCTTACCAGCTGCCACAGGCAGATCCCACAGCTTTGCTCCATCCATCCAGGAGCAAGATGAACCCAGCTTTTACCCCCAAAATGTACGTTTTACTTCACTTTTGGGTGAGTTGCTTGGAAAAGCGGGGGGTTTGTTTCCTCGTCCAAGGGATGGCTCCCATGCCAGGATTTTTGCTGAGGGGAGGGCAGGTGATATTCGAGGGCAGAGCCTGCCCCTTGGCAGCCCTTTAGGGGAAACCTGGTTACTGTTTCCATGAATGAGATAATGAAACCCTGTTTATCCTGCAGGGATCGATACACCTTCGGGGCTGAATGTGTTGAGTCACTTGGACACATCTCATGAAGGCTGTTTTGTGCTGGTACTCCCCCCCCCCCGGTGCAATCGCTCCTCATGAGGAATAACAACCTCTGGAAACACTGGATAATTATATTCACTCTTTACCCATAATAACCCAAACTGGAGAAACTGTTTTCCTTTAGTTTATCAAGGTTTTGAGGATATTTTTCCTCCCTCCGGGCTCCAAGCAATATATATTCATTTATATACATATATAAACACTAAACAGACATAATTTTCTTCCCACAACCAGACACTTGAAGCTTCATGAGCTGAGCCCAGCTCTTTGCTGTTGTGAGACGCTGCAGGACGGAGTCTGATTGAGCAATGGGGCATGAGGCTTTTGTCCCTTTGCTTTTCCAGGGCATAGGGTTGTTTTCCAGCTCAGGGGGTTCCACAGAAGGTGGGAACTCCCAGGTATTTGCAGGAAAGCAGCATAAACCAGAAGCAATGTGAAAGCTCTCCACCCTTTGCAGCACACGAGCCTTGAGAAAACATTTCACATGCAAACCAGCAAATTCTTTGCTCGGGCCCTTTCCCTTGGGATTCACCTTCTCTCTTGGAAACACCTTTCCTCTCGTGCACAGCTTTGGCAGCTCTGTCACCAAATGCACACAAAACGCCCCCAAAAGCCCTCTCTGAGGATGTAGAGCAGCTGATGCCCAGCCCAGCCTCCCTCCCTCCTGTTTTATTTGCAGCATCATGTGCCGGGTACTTTGAAACCAGCCTTGCTCCCGTGCCTGCTCCCACCCAGAGCTGCTGTTTCACCGAGGGGAAGAGCTTAAGGCAGGCATTTGGGGCAGAAAGCTGCTGGTTTGAAGGGATTAGGGAAAACTGAGGGTTTCTTGGGACCAGCGATCGCCTTCGCTCCGGGGACTGACCTTTCGCAAAGAGGAGGAGGAGGAGTAAGAGGTCGGCTGGGAATATCTCTAATGATTAGCCCTGGAAAGTTGCGCTTTAACAGATCGAGCCCGAATCGCGGCGGGGAAAACCCCTCCTCCCCCCCTCCGCCTCGTCTGCAACCGCCAGAAAACCGCGGGCAGAGGGAGGAAAGCAGGGGGAAAAAAAGGCTCTTTGCCATTGCTGCCAGGCAGAAGCTGTGCCGGGCCCGCAGGGAGCCCCGCTCTCCCCACCTTGGGCAGCACAAGACCGAAGCGGTGCGGGGCTGTGCCGGTGCCAGGGTCCGGCCCCCCCAGCCCAGCCCTGCTGGTGTCAGGCAGCCCCCGAAGTACGGATCTGATGGTGGGGCACTGCCAGGGGGTGGAAGGCACACGGCGGAGCCGCTCCTTCCCCGTCCCAGCCAACAGCCCCGTCCCGCGGGGTGCCCGCACCCCAAAACCCGCGGCCACGTACCTGAGCAATTTTGGAGAGATCACCACCCGGGAAAGAGGTCTCCTTGATTATGGAGAGTTTGCGACGTGTCACTCCGGTTATTCCCCAATCATCATATCAAACTCCAAAGGTTCAGCAGCCCCGGGGCTGGTTTACAGTCCCCGGGGTTAAACGTTAACCCGCTCTATCTCCCGGCTCCCCGCAGGCCTTTGACCAGAGAGCTGGGTCAGCGCTGCCCCACGGCACCTACCCAGGCCCAGGTTTTGGTAAATAAATCCAAAGGATTCAAGTCAGGTCCAGCTTAAGGGCTGGCCCTGCGCCGCCGTTTGGACACCGCGCCTTTCCCAGCGGATCCACCCTCGGCAGAGATTCTGGGAGAAGGGACACAGCCTTGTGCCATCACGGCTTCAACAGGAGGTTTTGGTTGCTGGAGGAAGATGGAAAGGGCAAGAAATCCTCTTGCTGGTGGGTTTGCAGAAGTGGCTATGAAAACATCACCCAAGCAAAGGCTGAACACGCTCTGGGCAAAGAAAACCAGTGCATGTTTTGGAGAGGGTTTGTTGCACCTGGAAAATGCTGGGAATAAATTCAGCAGCCACGGGACCTCTGCCATGGGTGGCATCCAGGTGTGGCAGCCTCTGAGCATCCTGGTTTTATGGTCCTTGAGGTATTGTGCCACATCTGTTGATGCAACAGCTGAATTGAGTGTCTGCCTCTTTCTAAAATCCTTCTGGACCCTGACAGTAATGAAATGGGTACCACAGAGGGTAGTTCCATAGAATTATAGAATTGTTAAGGTTGAAAAAGACCTTTATGAACATCAAGTCCAACCATCAATGCAGCACCATCACCGTGTTCACCACTAAACAGTTTTTCCCATGTGATGTGCAAGTTTAGTATCCCAGGAGAGGGATCCATCCCTGTGATTGCATCCTGCCTTGGCTCCCTCTGCCCTCAGTGCTGGACCATAACTAGTCTGTCCCAGGGTTTGCCAGGCCCAAAGCTGCCTCCACTACACTGGTGTGGGGCCACATTAAAGGCAGTTTTGAGGCACGTTAAATGAACCATTTCTGATTAGGTGTTGCTGATGCCTCAGGCTTGGAAAAGTGCCATCCCCATGTTTGCTCAGCTTTAAAAGCACTAGGTATTCCTGGGGGGGGTGGATAATGGGGGCTTTCCTCCCTCAAGGTGAGCAGCATCTCACTCCTTGCTCCGTGCAATCGCTCCCTCACGGAGCTGCCGCTCCCATTTCCCGTCCCAAAAAAATGTGATTGCTCCCAAGGAAATGTCTGCCCTCCCATACCCACCTTTCTGCAGAATTCAGGGGTTCAAATGCAGATTTTGGAGCATATTCAAGGAAGAAAAAAGGCCAAAACACGCTCCCACACACACCATTTATGACCAGTCCCGCTGAGCACAGAACCCAGAGACGGTTTGGGATCTGCTGCCTCTCCTGACCCCCTGGGTGGAGCTTGGGAGCGACAGGCAGATGTAACATGGGATTTTTTGCCCATCAAAGGGATTTTCCTGTCTTTAGTGTGCCGTTCTGTCTCACCTGTCATGAGGGATTGCTGAGATTTGATCCTTGGTGACATTAGATTTCAGACTGAATGTGGCCAACTTGCCCCATTCAGGCTCTGCAGGGAAAGGAACTGAAATAATTCGGTGACCAATTAAATGCTGCTGCCCCGAAACTGTGGCAGTGGGAGGAGCAAATCACCTCCTTGAAACGAAAGTCCCACATCTTCATGGGACCACCACTAAAAAAGAGTAATGAAAAAGTCTCTCTGGGGGAAAGAGAGCGGCGAGAGGTGTTACCTGAGTGCACCTGATGGTGTGTGAGCAAGACTGGACGGTGGTGCTGGGGAGGATCTTGGATGAAATGCAGGTGGCCAGCGGGGTTAGGTGTGTAAATACAACAGTTTGGGATGGAAAGCCCCATTCTGGGGTAGAAACTGGCTGTGCTTCCACCGGATCGACCCACAGACGTGAGGGAAGAATGACAACACATATGGGCGTGGGGGACCTCTGGAAAACCACTGGAATTCCAGCACAGTTTTTTGAAGGCCCTCGTGTCGTGCAGGAACAGCAGCTGTGACATTTTTCTTCTCTGCCTTCCTCTCTCTGTGGCAGATTTTGCTCAGAAGAGGAGAAGTGATCAAGAGAGGAGACGTGACCTGTGTTTGTGTCTCCTTGAAAGCCTCTCGAGAGGCAGAGCTGAGAAGCCTCAAGAGCAGCAGGATGTCATTGTTTCCCTCTCCACAATCACACCAGCAGTGGGTCACCTCTTCAAGGGTTTCCCTCAGCTTGCCAGGGGGGATTAGGGAAGAGCACTTCCAGCTCAAGAAAAATGACACTTGAGTGGATGCCACCCCTTCGTGTTATTTACCTGCTGCCACAAAACCCCTAAGGGGGGGGCCTGACCCTCCAGATTTCCCTGGAAGTGCTGCAAGAAATTCCCCAGGATGCCCAGAGAGGGGTTAATGGCAAATCTCCTGCTGTGCCCAGTCCTGCTGGCTGTAGCTGGGGATCAGGAGCTGTCCATTAGCACGGGAATGAAGGCATCAAAAATACCTTTGATTTCAGAAGGAGCAGCAGCAGAGCTCAGGACCTCTTTGGGGGGGGGAGTCACTTGCTCCCTCAGGTTTTGGAGTAGAACAGATTTTGATTTAACACTGGGCTTTCCTTGAGCATTCCTGGGGTTTCAATGGCTTGGGCAACTTATATAGAGCTCAAAGAGACTTGGCAAGAAGGAGAAACACCATCCATGGGAAGGGCACCTCAGGGATGTTTCCAGTGCCAGGATTGTCCCCTTAGCACTCCCTACTCAAGGTTTTTCCTCTGAATCCTCCAGCTGGGAGTGGCTCCATCTCAACCACATCTCTTCCTTTCTCTTTCTTAGCTTGTGTGAGTCTCCCTGACAGTTTTCTCAGGTGTTTTAAACAAGGTTAGGCAGCTGGGCTGGATCTGCTGGAGTTCATGGAGCTGAGCTACAGGTGAGGCCAGTCAAGTCCTGAGTGGAGATCCAGCTGCAGCAGATTTGGGAGATTGGCTGCCTAGAGGGGAGGAGATAAAGGGCTGGACCCAGCCCAGGGCCACCCCTGGAGACAGAACACGGAGAGAGGGGCTTGCCTGGAGGTGCCTGCCGTGCAGGGGGATGGAAAGCAGTGGCTCTCCTGAGCTTTTTCCTTTGGGAGAGTGGGGAGCTGTGAATACAGATGTGCCTCCCAAAAGACTGGTCTGTTGGAGTGGAGAGGGCAGCTGAGGAAGAAGGCCCTGTGGATCCATGTGTCTGGAGCTGTGGGATGGTGCTGGAACCTGCTCTGTAAGTCCTCGTTCCCAGAGGTTATGGGGGTTTTTCACATAACTCAGTAAGTCACAGTGGTGGTGGCTGGGCTTTTAAGGACCACAAGAACCTCACCTCAGCTTTTGTGGTGTGGAGCTGGGGTGGAGCTGATGTGCCTTCTCCAGCCTTGAGAAAGATGTGAAAATGGTGATGGTTTTGAGTGTGAATAGTTCAGCTACAACGTGGGTGTGTCCCCCACGTTTGATGGGGTTGAAAGCACCTCCTGAGTCCTGTTTGCTCTGCTTGGTGGAGACACCCTGGTCAGACAGACCACGCTGTGCCCCAGGCGTGGTGGCCACTGCAGGGCACGCTGGAAATGGGGGGAGAAATGGGATGTTGCTAAAAGGCCTTTGAATTATCCCAAGTCATCTACAGACTTAGAGGGACACGTGTGGGTCGTTGGGAAGGGTTGTGTGTGTGTACAAAGAGCCATGAGATTGTGCTAAGCACCCTCACACCTCATTATAGCTGCATAAACATCATTATGCTCCATTTTCCCCCAGAATAAACCCGCGTGCTGTAGTGCTGCTGTGCTCTTGTAATTAGGAACAATTCAGTTTAACTCTGAATGGTTTCGAAAAACAATCCTGTGCTTCAGCAGCCTGAGAATACCCTGCTAGACACTGAAAAGGAATTTATAGTGGAGTAAATAGCCTGTGTGTTTTTATATTTATAGATATGAAAACAACTTGGTCCTAATTCCAAAGCTGATATCAGGTGAAAAAAACCTTCTTTTTTTTTTTTTAAATGGACATGAATGAGGTTTCTGTAGCCCCATCCCTTGGGCTTGGGTGTCTCTAGACTCTGGTGTTGCCACTTTTTCGTTGCTGTGGCTGAGACATTTTGGGTTTGATGGTGCTGTGGAGAAGCAGCAGCACGTGTTTACCCAAAGGGTGTTGGATTGTACTGCTGCCAAAGAAAATAGAATAAATTACAAGGGTTTTGTGTGTCTGTGGCTTCCAGATAAATCTGTGGTCATAAGTACTCCTCCGATTGATGGTAGTTTGATACGACCCGTGTTTGTGCAAGGCTAATGATTGGGTATTGATCAAATATTGACACTGCACTGGTCCAGAAATGTTCTGCTACTGCCTGTGAGCCCAGTGATTGTGAGGTGGTCCCTGAGCCTGCTGTGGTTACAACCTCTTCTGTCCCATGGGTTTCTGCAAGTGCTTCTGATGGGGATCATGGAAGTGCCAATGATGGGTTTGTAGCCCCAGCCTTGCTCCCTGGTGCCACACCAGCCTAAATAATCAAAGTGCAGAACCAGCCTCCTGCCCCTGAGCCACCTGAAGCACATGAAGTGCCCTCCTCCCTAATTTCTCTGTTCAATATTGGTTTCTAAAACCCATGTCAGGAAAGAGATTTAAAAGCTGAGCTGGTGGCAACACAGCTCACGAAAATGCTTTTGACTCCTCGTGATGTTTTAATTCTGTACCTGCTTGGCCTTGTCTTTCCCTTTGGCAAATGGTTCTTCAAAAGGTGCCATTAGACCCAAATGCTTTGGGAAGTTTTATTGGAAGTTACATTCTGCTGCTTTTAGTTATAGTGAAAATTTTCCTCCTGACTTCCCACAAGCCCCTTTCTGCTCGTGCAGCTTCTTGATCCTGAAAGCAGGACCTCTCCACCTGGTTTTAGGAAAACAGAGGGTTTTTTCGTGGGCCTAATAGTGCCAGGCACTTTAGGACTAAGTAATAAATTTACAAAGCAAAATTTTCCTGTTAACTAGGAATGTACGAAGGCAAAGGCTGAAGTCTTGGGTTTTATGGTTTCTGTAATGTAGGTTAAAAAAATTAAAATCCTTTCTGCAAAATGGTGTAGAATCAGAGGGTGGTTTGGGTTGGAAGGGATTTAAAGATCATCTCATTCCACCCCCTGCCATGGCCAGGGACACCTTCCCCTGGCCCAGGTTGCTCCAAGCTTTGTCCAACCTGGCCTTGGACACTTCCAGCTCTTATTTTGCCCTTGAATACATTCTAAAGTCGTAGATGTTCTAACAGTAATGTTTGCACTAAACAGAAGTGAAAAGCAGTAATTGGATTTCCTGTACAAATCACTGACAGTAAATCCTCTAATGCTGTTAGGACTTGTTAAAATAATACACTTAAAACTCTCTCCCAGCTGAAACCAAAGCTCACAAAGCAAATAATCCCTCTTTAAAGCGTGGTAATTTTGCAGCACTTTTTTGTGGCTTGTGTGTGTGCAGGAGAAAAACTTCTTTTTCTTTCTGTTTCTGGACAAATAAGTGAGAAAAAGGCTGGAAAAGTGGGAAAGGCAGGATTTGCACAGTTACCCTGCACAAGGCTGCATGAATTCAATGTGTGGGAACCTACAACATATCCTATATTTAACACAGGGGAGAAGGGGGTTTGGTTCAGCTCTGGAGCACTGCTTGAAATAAAGCTGTTCAACAGCACATGGATCCAGATTCTAGGGATTTAACCAAGGTGTAACTCCAGGATCCTGGGAGATTCCTCAGGGGCTTGTTTTAGGACACAGGTTCAAACAAGGGGAAAACACCCGAGGGACAGAACAGAGCTTGAAACGGCCACGGACAGATTTTGGGAAACCAAGAGTGGTTTGTTGGCGTGTCCAAGGAAGGAAAACGGGAAGCATAAATTTATCCAGGTGGCTGTAAACCCTCAGAAGGAAAAAGAAATTTCCAGGGATAAATTATATGCTGTTGGATGAGACTTTGGTCTGTTTGGAGCAAGAGATTTGTCACGAATTGTTGCAGCTCTCTCCTGGTCCCCCGTGGGATGGGGA
Source organism: Neopelma chrysocephalum (assembly GCF_003984885.1). Taxonomy (NCBI): domain Eukaryota; kingdom Metazoa; phylum Chordata; class Aves; order Passeriformes; family Pipridae; genus Neopelma; species Neopelma chrysocephalum. Next base: position 1,049,218 of record NW_020897751.1, read on the forward strand.
ACATCCCCCTGAGCCACAGACTGCCAGGGATGAGCTGGGAGCAGTTGGCAGCATTGCCATCAGTCCAAAATCCTGCCTGATAAGGGAAAGCTGCTGGTGAAAGGGAAACATCCCAGGGATTGGGTGCAGGTGTAAAGAAAATGGGGTCAATGCCACTGCTCCAGTTTTTTGGAGGGAGCAAATAGTGAACTATGCACAGAAAATAGGCAGGAAAGGTGGTATTGATCTTGGGATAGAAGGGCATTGATAAGAAAAATGGTACAAAACACTGGCAAGTTTAGGTGGAAGAGATGGAGGGAATGAGGCTTGAAGGCATCTTACATTGGTTTTTATATATAAATATGCATTTAAAAAAATAAAAAGGCATTGCTGGGCATTGGAGACTTTTCCTCTGCTGGGAGATCAGAGAGGAAAATGAGATTTTTTTTTTCTAAGCAGCAGGTTGGCACTTGTAAGCCAGGCCTAACCACTGAGCTGAGTCTTTTACCTCTTCTGGGCTTTGGCCACCCGGGGAGGCAAGAGCAAACACTTTGGGATGTTGTTTCCTTCCATGTGGCTTTTGCTTTTTTTCCACTTGTGCTTTTCATCAAAGACCATTTCATAACTCCTGTGTCAGCCTGGTCAATGCAGACACATGTGGAATGTTTCCCAATTCACTCTTAAAAGGGGAGTTGTGCGTTCAGGACTCATTGTACCTTTCTAATATATGTAATAACTTTCTTCTGAAAAGTGTTTCTGTAGCACATTAAATTAAGATGTGCTTTATTATGTTGTGGTATTGTAGAAAAGCACTTGGGATGTCCTGATATTGTACATCAAGTACAAAAGTTGATAAAACTGGTACAGAACCTTTACAAATGATCCAGGAATGAAATAATGGCTGTGACAGGCTTTGGTGTCCTCACGGGGGCTTTGTGTGTCCCTGGTTTGTTAATTCATCGAGAAATAGAATCATAAATTGGTTTGGGTTGGAAGGAACATTAGAGACCATCCAGTTCCACCCCCCTGTCACGGGCAGGGCACCTCCCACTGTCCCAGGTTGCTCCAAGTGCTGGGCATTTACTGGGGAAGGAAGGCACGGAGCTGGGAATGGGTGAACTCCTCAACTCCTCCTGGTAGGTCCAGGAAAAATTACCTCTGCAAATTGTAGAGATGCCAAACTGCTCTGACCCCATTGCCCCACAAAATATGGACATCTTGGGGTGGAGACTTGGATACCACCAGTCCAGCAGCCTCAAAGTGCTGAGAACCCAAATTGATGCTGCTCAAGATGTATTTCTTCCAATATTTTCCCAAGTCTTGTCCTTCTTTGCCCTCTCTTTTTCCTGTCCCCAGTGGTTTGTTGGGTGGTGTGTTTTCTGCTCTGTCGGGTTTGATCGTGGGTGGCCCTGAGCTGGAAGGGACAGGGGCTGGTGTAGAGGTGGGTTGTTGGGTAGGAGACCTCACTGGAGCCCGGGTCAGGAGCAGGAGGGCTCATTTCTTCTGCAGGAGGCTACAAAAAGTAGCTCAGCCTCGAATCACGAGGCTTGGCCCCTCTGCCTGCCCTAAATGTGAGTTCCCTGGGGGTTTGGGTTTGGATGCAGGCAGCAAAATCCCGGTGCTGTAGTTCAGTGGGGCTGCCAAGCTGTCCCGAGCTCAGGTGGGTGGCTGGGCTGGTCCCCTCCCTTCGGCCAAATCCGAACAAAACGGGGTCTGTGGTGCAAGGCTGGGGTGTTTATTTTTGGCTGTGTGACCACTAACCACTGACAGAGTCAATATTTAACATCACAGAATGGAAAAATAGTCATTTTAGCAGAGCTGTGTCGCTTCAGCATAGGTGCAAGGGGTGTCTTTTGGCCTTTGAAGGATTTATTTCACTTTTATTATTTATTTTTTTTTAAATGAACCTGGGACCTTGACAGCTTTTGGGGGTGTTGCAGTTTGCTTTGCTGCTGAGGATGAGCCCTGCCAGCTGATCCCCTGCCAGCACCCTCCTGCAGGCTGCCCTGCAGAACGAGGTGTGGGAAACGTATCCGTGTGGAAGGGAATGTTTTTAAACAAACCCTTTTCAGCCGTGGCCAAACTGAAACCTTTGGGTGTTTCCAAGCCTAGCAAAAATGGTGTTTCTTTAAAATAAACAACATCACTCCGGAGTCTATTCCTACCATCTCGTCTAAGCTGGGTCTGAGAGACAGGGATCGAGGCTGGTTCTGCTCCAAGTTCACTTTAAATATAAAACAACTGCAGTTGGCAAGTGGGGCAAAGCTGTGGGGATCTCACAAGTGTTTTGGGGTCTGTGGTTTTTATTCTGTAGGTTTTTTTCTCTGAGGCTGGTGAATTTGGTAACGTCTAACGTGTGGGTCTGAACCCAAAAGCCCCCAAATGTACTTGTTAATTGAAAGCTTGGCTTCTCCCTTGCCAGAAAGTGCCTTCTCAACCCTGTTTTTTCGGGTAACACCTCTGTGTCTGACAACTCTTTGTCTCCTGGGTATAAATACTGGATGGTCCTGTGGGCAGGGGCATCCAACTGGAGTAAGAGGGTGGAGAGATGCAGGGGGAAAGCAGAGATAGAATCAAAATGGTTTTGGTTGGAAGGGACCTTAAAGCTCATCTTGTCCCACCCCCTGCCATGGGCAGGGACACCTCCCACTAGCCCAGGTTGCTCCAAGCCCCATCCAACCTGGCCTTGGACACTTCCAGGGATCCAGGGGCAGCCACAGCTTCTCTGGGCAACCTGGGCCAGGGCCTCCCCACCCTCCCAGGGAACAATTCCTTCCCAATATCTAAGGTAGCTCTGGGGAGGAGTGTTGGGGGCACCTTCTCCTTTCTGCCATGGTTTTGGGTGACCCAGGCTCCACCACAGCACTTGCCACGGTATCGGATTCCTGCCGTGGATGGGATGGTTTGGGAGCCCAGGGGAGGGATGGTCTTGCTAGAAAAACTAAAATATATAGAAATTACATCCACCCTACAAGATCTCCTGGCTGCTCTTGCTGTGAGCAGCAACACCATCCTGGACTCAATTTCCCCTGAAGTTTTGTCATTTCTTCGAGAAAGTTTCAGCTTTGGAAAACTGTAATTTTTCCAGTGGGAGAAGTGGCTTTATCAGGCAGCTCCAGACTGGCTTTCTGCTGCAGCTGCTGGAAAAGTGATGTCCACCCTTCCTGGCAAACCTGACTAGCAACACTTATGCAATGTACTGCTTTTATTTCCCTCCTTTTGAAAGCAGCCAAAGTTCTCACAAAACTTCTCGCAGCTGGAAATCGCTGACAACCTTTTAGTGCCCAGCAACAAACCACAGTTCTGAGATAATGCACAGCCCTGGGGATTGGCTAGAAGTGTGTTTTAATTAACAAAACCAATGTTCAGGTACCATGTAATGCATGTCTAAATTACGAATGCTACAGAAACGTTCTCCCCGGGACCTCAATTTTTTGATGGTTCACCAAAAAATGTCAGGTTTCAATGGGAATACATTCAGCTGCTCTAGAAAGCAGTGAAAATATGTCTGGCATTTTGGCACGGGGTGGGGCATCGCCGTGCCTCTCCTTACGTTGGATTCCATCAGGGATTTGGATTTGGGAAGTGATAGCACCCCAAGGGACCTCTGGAGGCGACAGGAGCCAAGTGTTGCACTGGGGTGAGCTCAGGGGTTTGTCCCATCCGTGGCCTCCAGGAGTCAGTTCCGTCATGAGGAGCTCAGAGATGGATCAAAGGATGTTCACAGGCTCTGTGGCTTCTTCTCTGACCTTGCTGGAGGTTTCCTGCTGCACAATGTCCTGTCCCTTGGTTGTGTCAGTCTCTGTGTGGGTGGCACAGCTTCTCCTGCAGGGATCACGAAGGGCTGGGGTGGGTTGCTGAGGGTCAGGATGGGGTGTCAGTCACTGCTGTGTCCCTTGGACACCCTGGACATCAGCCAGGCTGCCCGAGGGCTCCCAGTTACCCTTGAGGGGTGGGTGGGGCCGTGGGGCTCCGAGCTCCTGCAAGGGGAAGGGAACCTGGACCTCCCCTGGGGGGATGTGGGATCCACGGGGATGGATGGAATGAAACCCAGGCCCTCTCGTGAGCTTGGGAAGTCCCAGGGACCACTTCTGGAAGTGCTTTCTCCCCTCTGCTTTGGTTCCCCATGGAATTACCTGCCAAAAAGCTGGATAATCTAAACAGACCTGGACCAGCCCATAAATTTGGGATCAGCAGCCAGCCAAGCTCCCTCTGATTGTGGATCATTTCCAGGGTGTCTCTGCTTCAGGGCAGGCACCAAGCAGGGTCCTGAGCACTCCTGTGGTGCAAAAAGCAGAATAACTTTATAGGGTGGCTGGGGCCAACTCCACTGATTTCATCCCCAAGCCTGCCAGGATCTGCTGCTGCTCCAGGGGAGGTTTTTAGCAGAGCCAGGGCAGGCAGCAGCAGCAGGAGCCACTCTGCTGCTTTACTCATCACTCAAAGACTCCAGCTCCCCTCCACTTGCAAAACCCTGCCCTCGAGGACAGAGCTGGGTGGAAAACTTTGCTTTCTGGTTCAGCCAGCAAGCAAAAAAATGTGTCCTTTTGGTCAGCTGGAATGATTGTCTGTGGTTTATATTTATTTTTATTCCCCCTGTGGAATGGAGAAACTTGAAATTCCTTCTGGGTTGATTCAGCTGTTGGGACTGTTTCAAGGTAAAATATTGCAATTTTTTGGAATATATTTTTTGAAAAAGGGTGAATCAGTTGATAATTTTTTTAATCCATACTGGTGGATTATATTTTTCTGATTCTTCTGAATTTTTTTCTGCTTTGTCAGGAAGGTCTTCATGGCACGTTGTGGTAGCTTAATTTAATTTTTTTTAATGGAATTTTTCTGTATGTCAAGCAGGAAACCTTATGGAGGTTTTTTTAAGGCGGGGGGAGGGCTGATTTATGAGAAATTAATGCCATATCTCGAGATTTTACTGCTCTGGAATTGCCCCAGTCCAGGAGGAAACACAGACTGACTTGTAGACCATGAACTCTGAGCCCAAACCAGGTGTGAAGTCAGAGCTCCAGTGCTGGGGTTTCATTTTTTGTCATGTTCTAGGCTGGGGGGTTTTTTTGTTGTTGTTTGTGGGTTTTTTGTTTGTTTGGTTGGTTTGGTTTTTGTTTGTTTGTTTTGTTTTTATTTTGTCTACATCACTGTCAGCCCTCACAGGTGAGAAATGTCAGAGAAGTCCCTGTAAAAGTCATGGAGAAGGCTGGGATCTCACTTTTTCATGGCAACTTCTGAAGACCTTTGCAGCACAGTGAAAGTTCAGTGTATATTTCCTGTAACTTTAGATCAGTTTAATGTGTCTAAAAGTTAAATTTTTAAAGAAACATCAATCTTGGAAGGATTCAGTGGAGTCCCTGGGATGAGGTTCCTTGTAATTCCTCAGAAATGCTCGACTGCCACATCTTAGACCTCTATTTTTTTTTTCCAGTAGCCTTTTTCCCTCTGGGCTGTGCTGAACTAACCTTCCTTGCAAAGGGAATTTATTTCCCTTTGGGTCTGGCTCTCCTTCTGCTCAACAAACCCTTTTTATTACTTTTTCTGGAATCAACAAGTAATTATATTCCAGAAATAGCACAGATATTTTTTTAATGTGTAAGCAGGCTTACTCACTTTATGTCAGACAAAACTTTTATGCTGTTGAATATGAAGTATGTGAATAAGACAGAGCACAGAAAATAATTATGTTTACCTTGAATTGCACAAGGATCCCAGGGTTTCTGAAAGTGGTCTTGCGGGAACGTCCTACATAATAAAACAGGGAAAAATATTCCAGGTATTTGATAACTCTACCTGTTATTTATCAGCACTGAAACTGTTTCAGTTCCCATCCCTGCCTGAACGCTGCATTTACCACTGGGTTGGCTCCTCTTGGGTCTTATGGAAATGGAACCAGAATAATCCAAGGGAGGGGGAAAAAAAAGAGGTAATTACCTGAAAGGTGGAAATGGGGAATGGCCCCAGTGGATGTTTCCACTCAGCCTTAGATGGAGTTATTCTCTGGAAGGATCTGATTTGAGAGGGGTTGGGGGGTTAGGATGGAGAGGTTTTACACCCAGCCTTGAGCAGTCACTAAAGGCTGTTCTGCCTGTGGGGATGAGCTTGGAAAGGGAGGAAAAACCAGATTTCTGAAACAACACAGCCTGTCCCATCACCTTGGTGGTTTTTTTTCTTCATGTTTTCATAAACCCAGCTTTATCTGGGTGGCAAACAGTGGCTCTGAAGAGCAATTCTCCCGTCCTTTCCCAGTGTTGTCTCCCAGCTGCTGGACAAGGTGGGGGCAGAGCGTGCTTATCTGGCTGTTCTCAGGCTCCAATATGGGAAGCAGGTGAAGCATTAAATGCTCAGATGCAGAGCAAATCAACCAGGGGGAAAATACTAATTCCTATTTTTCCAAAGGCACCCGGTTTTGTTGGTTTTGCTCCCTGCACTGAGCTGGGTTGCACAGATGGTCCCTCGGTGCTGGGTATCTCTGACTGAACTGGTGTTTTCATCTGTGACAGAAAGCATAAACCAGGCCATAAACACAGCTTTGGACTCCAGGTCAAAAGAATTAATTAAAAAAAAAAATATATATATATAAACCACAAAAAGACAGCACTGCTTTTAAAACCAGCTTGCAGAAATTTTTATGCTCTCATTATGTGCAAGATGCTCTTGAGTAGCATCAAGAGTTTATGGTTTTTATCACCGTATATTTACTAGATTAAAAAAGAAAAGCAAGTCAACTGTGGTGTATTCCTGCTCCATTTGTACCTACTGAGATGAACCTTCATTAACCTGTTTGACCTGAAATACATCTGATTTTACAGCCAGAGTCAGTGTTGGCCGAACTTTTAAGCCGCACATTTCACGGTGCCTTTGAGAATCTGTGGGGTTTTAATTATTTCTCCAAGACAGTTTGAACAGAACGTGGTGTTACGTCTCAGTTAAAAAGAGTTTAATCAGGAAAACTCTGTTTCTAAGGAAGATTTGGTGGAAAGCTGTGTCGGGGGAGTTTTCAGGCAGCTGAGGATCATCTTCGAATGGTTTCTCTGCTCAGCAGCTTCCAAAAGCAAAAGGCATGGAAGCTGAACTTGGGATTTTAAACTGGAAACATATTTAGAAAGCAGAGAGACCTTAAGGAAAATGAGGTAAAAATAGCTGCAAAACAAGGCAAAATCAAAGAGGAAAAGAACATTGATATTCAGTATAGTAATTTCTCATGGAGACTGACGTGAATGGCTCTGCTGGGAAATTACATTATTATTGTTTAAATGCTGTGGAAACCCAAATAAAGACTAGGAAGCTACAGGATGTTCTCTGAGGACGAAAGCTTTGCTGTAAGAAAATAAACAGTTAAGCTCAAACACCTAAATGTTGATATAAAGATGTAAAAGTTAAAAGGCTTTCACAGACCCAGCACGTGATAGGGATGTCCCAGGGCTCTGGCTGGTCTCGAAAAGTCAAATATTCTCAGTGTGCCTGTAAAGTAGCTGAAGTTCACATGGTGTCCTAGAAAAGCAGGATGGGAGCCAAGTAATAAAAGAATAACAACAAAAATAATGGAGTTAATGGCTGTGTTGTCCAGGAGCTGGGCTGCAGGAGCAAAGTGAGGAATGGGGGTTGTTTCTGGAGTCCTAAAATATCCTCACTGGTGGATGAAGAGCATCCCTGAGCAGCAGGGGATCCCCACCCTTGGGGACAACCCTGCTGCAGGGTCAGGCTGGGCCCCCCACCCCAGTGCCAGCGCTTGGCCACGTGGGAGATGCCACCCCAGAGCAGCTGCACGTGTGGCCACTGCAGAAAAGCAGCTCTGGGTGGCTTTTAAAAGTCAGAACAGCCCCGTGCAAGAGTCACTTGTGGGAAAACTACACCCAGAGCCCAAGGCTGCGGTGGGAGGTCACGGCTTTCCCTGCAGCCGGGGCTGGAAACTCATGTGCAGATCCCATAGAGCTGCTCTTGGCTCGGGACCAGCTCCCACTGAGCACTGCTGCTGCTGGATGTGAAACAGGGGATGGTTGTTGTCCAACTGCTTTGTCACCTGCTTGATTTTGAAGAGTCATTTTTGATGTCTCAGGCGAGTTTCTTCTCGCTCTTTGTGCTCGTTACGTTCCAAGGCAGGACTTTGGCAGAGCTGAGGAAGGAAAAGGCCTGGATCTCAAGGCAGGCTGTCCCAAATCCTCCCCCCCCCAGCCACAGCTTTGGGAGCAGATCAAATATAACCCCCCTGAGGAAGGAGCAGCCTTTTGTGGGCATCTTCCCAAGATAACCCTCGGCCGCCACGCACCCGTTTTATTTTGGCCCTGGCTGGGAAGGAGCAGGGGAAGCTTTTTAGATTTGTCACAGGCGAGATGCTGAGCATTTCACAGCGACATTTCTGTCTTCAAATAGACAGGCAAGTGGCTTAATGCATTTATTTGTGGGTGGCCAGGTGGCTGTCACAGCTGTGCTGTGCTGCTGGATGTCACCCCGTGACACCGGTGCCAGCGGGCAGGACGGGCAGCAGAAGGGAGGTGAAATGCTCTGGAGGATGAGTCTTCTTGGGAGGTGGAGGGATTCTTATCATTGATTTCCAATTGCCTAAAATTTTTAATTATATGTTTTCAAATATAATAACACGTACAATAAAATTACACACGATTGTCAAAAACAGGCAGTTCAGAAAAGCCTTTGCCCGGATCTGTAATAAGAGCAAAAGCTTTGCTTAAATTTATAATGAGATCAAGTGGTGGAAGGTGCTAAAAAAGGAAGTTATTATGTGGCAATTGTCTGTTTGAAAGGCGAGGGAGGGACACGAGTCTGGCAGAGAAGTGACTTTTTCTTTTTTTTTTAAATTGAGTTATGACAAAACTCTCAATTTTTCTGCACGTTCAACACTTTGCAAAAATTACCACGTGCTGAGTGGGAGTGAGGATACAGCCTTAAGAACCACAAATGCAGAGAGGGAAATTCTTCTGGGATAGTATAGAGGAGGGGGGGGAAAAAACTCAACCCCAGCAGGAATTCAGGCAGAGATGTTCACAGCATCTAAATTTGGATGCTGGATTTTTGTAGCCCCAACAAGTCTCACTTGTGAAGTTTTGTATTGTTTTTTTTTCTTGTTTTTTTTCCCTTCTCAATATTAAAAAGAAAAGGGCTCCTTGCAGGCTGTGGTGGGTTGCAGTGGGACAGGGAAGGAGAGAGGGAAAGGGGGCAGCCTCTGGGGCCTGCACTTGTGGAGCTGCCTGCAAAGGGCAGAGTTGATATTATTTATATTAAACATGCCAAAGCCCACGTGGAGTCTGGGGGATTGGACTGGATAAAACTAGAATGAAATCCCAGCTATTCTGGGGGTTCCTGGAGGGGGTTTTGTTCCCACCAGCCTCTGATGCTGCTGAGCAGTTGTGGGGAGAGCTCTGCAATAAGAACATGTATGTGATGAGAGCACTGTATCCAAAGGGATATTTTTAGCTTCCTGGTTTTTCCTTAAGGAAAATGACATCCTGCTTGTGACATTCTGATGATGATTTTAATTTGTATTAATATGAGAAGAAATGGAAGCTGTGGGACCACATACAGAGCAATGTCCTCAGCCACAGTGAGAAAACCTGCCAAAAAGCCAGAGGAGGAGAACATGAGGAAATGTTTCCTGCTTATTGCTGCAAGAAAAACATTTACTGTGGGATATCACTGCATTTCATAGAATCACAGAATGGATGGGCTTGGAAGGCACCATCTGGTTCCACCCCCTGCCATGGGCAGGGACACCTCCCACTAGCCCAGGTTGCTTCAACCTGGCCTTGGACACTTCCAGGGATCCAGGGGCAGCCACAGCTTCTCTGGGCAACCTGTGCCAGGGCCTCCCCACCCTCACAGGGAAGGATTCCTTCCCAATATCCCATCTAAGCCCACCCTTTGGCAGTGGGAAGCCATTCCCTCTGTCCTGTCCCTCCACCTCTTGTCCAAGTTCCTTTCCAGCTCTCCTGGAGCCCCTTTAGCCTTCTCTTCACCCCCTGCTCTCCCAGCCTGTCTCCAGAGCAGAGGTGCTCTATGAGCTAATGAAATTCCATAAAATCCCAGATATTGGTGATTGGAAGAGTTTTCCCTGACTTACTGCACCTACAATGTCATTGTGCTGGGAGTTTTGATGGATTCTAATGAGTAGCAGGGAGGGGTAAATCCAATCCAGTTTCCTGTTCACGGCAGGGGGGTGGAATGAGATGATCTTTAAGGTCCCTTCTAACCCAAACCATTCTGTGGGAGCGCTTGAGCAGCTTCCTCAGGAGCTTTCTGTGATCCAAAGCGTGTATTCCTTGCATGCTTTAGTAGCTGCAGGGATTATGGGCTGTAGGACACACCACTGACACCCTCACATGCTGCTTGCTGCCCTAAGCCAGCTCAAAAGCACTTTTTGAAGGTGTCAGGCAGCAACAAAACCTGTAACAAGCCCTGCAAGGATTTCAGCACACTGGCTGCTCAGTAGATCAGCTGCTAAGGGAGTGGGGAGGGCTGATTTTTTTTAATATAAATATCTCATTTACAATCCCCTGTGCAAAGAAAACTGTGTTTGGATGCTTCTCTGTTCCCATTTAGGCAGTTACTCCATGTGAGAAGGCTCGTATCCGTTAGTAAATTAGACACTGAGGAGGCGACACAGTTTATTAAATTATGCAGTGAAATAGGGACCAAAATGTTCATTGAAGAAGGAAACAGCACAGAATCAATCCTTCCTCTTTGTGATCTTAAAATGTCCTCCTGTAAAAATTCTGTGAGAAAAAGGATGAAAGGGAAAAAAACCTGGAAGAAGGGAGAGAGTGCCTGGGCTCTGTCTGAATTCAATTAGCACCGGGTCTGGTACCACCTTGCTCTTGGCATGGCAGTTGTTCCCAAGGGCTGACTTCCCAAATAAAGCTGGAAGGTGAGGGGAGAACAGGGCTGGGAGATGCTGTGATGGTGGGACTGATGGCCAGCATCACACCTGGGGCACCATGTCCTTTAGGACACGCGGCCACATCTTCTCCTGAGGAGACCTTCTAGGCAGGCCCAGATGAAATATCTGCTGCCCTTTGAAAATCAAGTACCTCTGATGGTTTGTTTTTTTTTTAAGCACTGCCTTTATTAATGCTGTCTCTCTATAAACACAAGTGCAAGGCAACTGCACCCCTTGGGAAGCTGCCACAAACTTTAGGTGATGTTAAGAGATGGGGGAAAAAAAATACGTTCAGATTTCGGTCACTGTTTGAATAAGTCATAAATACTGATTTTTTAGGATATTTTTTGAATGTGGAGGGGTTTACTGACCTCATACAGCTCCTCCAAATCACTCAGGGCTGTGACCTCGAGTCCACTCTGCTGCTGCAGGGGCTCTTTGCTTGCAAAAGCCAGTTTAAAGGAGAAATGGTGGGGGTTGTAGAGGTGGAATAAAAGCCTGGGTATTGATTTTATAAAAATCCAGCATCACCTTTGATACTCTGTTAAAGTTACACTAAAGGATAGCTGGCACAGCTTCCAGAGGGATAATTACAGCCCCAGTCTGAGTAATGTCTGCATGCTTTGGGCTTGCAAAGCGATCTGCCTTTATTAGAAGGAGCTTGAATGAGAAATGAAGGCGCTGATCCTTCCTGGGTTCAATAGCTGGCATATTTTACATATCTGCCCGCTGTAAAACTGTTTTCTATAGTGCTTCATAGCAGCAGAGCTGCAGGGAGCCAAGAAAACAAGCTCTGGCAGTGCTGGCCAAAGCCAAGGGGGTTATTTCCAGCAGCACGTTGTGTTTTGTCTCCCCTGTATGGGAGAAGTTGTGGCTGTGGATGTTCCCCCACAGCCGGGAGTCGGTCATGGGAATGGAGGCACCCAATCCCTCAGGATGTTCTGGGACCAGCACATCTGGCAAAACCATTCTTATGGCTGGGATCACACCCTTTCCTTGGATAGGGTTTTTTTAATTATCCTCGAACCCCTCAGGGTGTCACTGCCCAGGCTTAAAAGCTGCGTTTTAAAAACTCGTTAATAAAAGGCACAGATAATGAGGTGGTTGTAAAACTCTTTCCCAGCTCTGGTTGTAGCCCAGGCATCTCCCACAAATTTTCCCACCCCCTCCTTAATAGTGGAATTGTCCCTTCCTTAAAAACAAAGTGTTAATACCAGGGGGTTATCCATGAAAAATGGGACTATCCAGAATTAACAGGATTGTCAGTGCTGTTGTTTTCGTCAGCTGGTGAATTTGCAGGAGAGGTGGGCAGGGACACAACCTTCCCCCTGCACCCCAGGAAGAAGAGGGACTAACACCAAATCCTCTCCTCACTGCTGTGCTGCTCCAAACCCTCCGGCCCTGAAGGGTTTCCAGTTGAGAGCTGCCTCACTCCTGGCCTGGTTTCTCATATATATGGCATGTCTGGAGGACTTAAGAGTGTTTTAGCCAATTAAGATGTCTGGCCCTGCTCAGCACTTCAATTCTTCTTGCTCCGTTGCAGGCTGTTTTATCTCTGTCCTTTTAGAAAGATGCTCATCTTAAGATAAAACCACGGCTAAATCCAAATACTGCCCCAGGAGCATTCCTGGAATGGCTGATGGATGCTGGGGGTGGCTTTGGGTTGATGTAGGGTCGGGGGGGAGGCTGTGATACCACCAGGCACTCCAAGCTCTCTGTAATGGGCAAAGCCATCCCCTGGCGACATGGGGTGCAGGCTGGGTCCCACCTTCCTCCCAGAGCACCATCGGAAAACTGAAATCTTTTACCGAGATTTTAGTCTTAAATATTTTAATTGTTAATGATTTTTAATTATTTACAATCGTTCATAATTATTTTTATAAAGATTAAATGCCTTAAGATTAAGGGACCTCTGTGGCCTGTGGGGCCAATAGGGCCCATGAGGTTAATGGGGCCTATGTCACCTAAGGTGATCCCAGCTGGAGCCTCCTTTTGGATGGCTGAGCCTTGGGGTTCAGCTGCTCCACGAGCATCTTCTTGGCGGCCTTTGTTTGTCTTTTCCACGGGCGTTGTCCTGCAGAGCTCTGGAATGCCATGATGCCCTGTGCCCATGGAGAGCTGAATCCTGGCCCTGGCTGCTGGTGCAGCTGTGGGGAGACGGAGAAGGAGGTGTGGGATGCGTAGGATGGAGGAGACAGTAGGAGGTGCCAGTGCTCCTGGCCCTGTCTCTCCTTAGATACCCGCCGGGCAGGGCGGGGGCTGCAGTGTCTCGGTGGCCCCTGGGCACCCGAGGTACCGCAGTGTCACAGGGCCCTGGCAGTTGCCATGGAAACCCGCGCCCCAAAGCAGCTGGCAGAGGCAGGACCCGGCCCTGGGCATCCCCTGCGCTCCGCTCCGGGATGTCTCGGCAGATCCCGATCCCCCCACGCCGCCGTTCCTGGCGGGTCCCTCTCGGCTGCTCTTCAGCCTCTTCCTCCCCGCGGGGAGAGTGTGGGGATCCCCCCGCACCCCGGACAGCGGAACGGGGACTTCTCCTGGTTGCCGACACCACCCAGGAGGTTTTGGGGCCAGGGAGCTCTCTGGCTGCCCCAGCATCCCCCCCTTCCCTTCCGAGCGGCTCGGGAAGGGCCGGGCTGTCTGGAAATCTTGGCTGTACCACACGGTGCTTTCCTACACGAGATGGCGCTCTCTGCCTTCCGATAAAGCAAAATTCAGCCATCATTAGGGTTTTTTTAATTACCCTCCCCCTTTTCTCGCCCCCCGCCCCCAGCACTGCCTGGCCCCTTGGCCACAGGGATGCTCCAGGTCTGAGGATGGCAACCAGGAACAGCTCTGAGCTCGCAGGTTTCCAATCTGGAGGCACAGGTAGAAGTGAGCAAGGACACCCCACCACCCCCACGCCCTTAAAAGAGGGAGAGGCTGCTAATTGATTTTTCCACCTTAATTTGATACTCCATTTGTACAGCCCTGTCCTCCAGCTGGGGTGCTTTGCCGTGTCCTTGCCCTGCCCCAGCAAACCAGGGGGTCTGTCCCTAAAGCTGGAGCACGGGATGGCTCCCCAAGGTTGGGATGTGGACCCTGAGAGGTTCCGGAGCTCTGGGTGCCCAAGGCCTCACTGGGGGGGCTGGGCCAGCCCCCCCCTTTCCCCTGCACTAAGGGGCTCCTCAAATCCCTCTTTGGAAGCAAGAGTGGTTTGGGAGGGAAATGTGATAGGGGAGCTGATGGTGCCCTTTGCCAGCCAGCATTAAAAATTGATGTGCATGATGGGCTCTTCCAAATAAGTCCAGGAAGGATGAGTTCCTGTCTCCTTGGAGATGCTGGCCAGCACTCCAGCTGCATCCCCCCTCAGCCAGCACCCCCCGGGGACCAGGTGCCACCAGGGCCCTGATGTCCCTGTGCCTGGTGATGGGCTCTGCTCCCCCCTGGAGTGGGATGCAGGCTGTCCATGTATGTTGGGATGAGGGATAGCTGGTGTCTGGGAAGCTGGGTGTCCCACAGGATGAGCAGGGTTGGCTGGCATGTGCTGGGAGGTGACCCGGAGGCAGCCAGGTGCAGTAGGATGGGGGGCACCTGGAGGAGGGAAGGGAGCAAGGAAACCTGGTGGGAAGTGATGTGGAGTCCTGGATGGGGTGGGATGTGGGAAGGACGCTGGGTGGAATGTGGAGTGCCCTGTCAAGGTCAGAGGTCGGGTACTCCAGGGATTAGGGATATCCAGGAGGGACAGGGATGCCAAGCAGGGGAGTGCTGAGGGTAACGCTGGAGCACGGGATGCGGGGTGAGGAGAGGGGCAGGATGCTGAGCTCCTGGAGGTTCGGGATGAGATGCTGAGCTCCCGGCGGGGCAGGATGGGATGCTGAGCTCCCGGGAGGGGCGGGATGGGATGCTGAGCTCCTGGAGGTTCGGGATGGGATGCTGAGCTCCCGGCGGGGCAGGATGGGATGCTGAGCTCCCGCGAGGGGCGGGCTGGGCGGGCCGGGGGGCGGCTCCACGTGGCTCATTAGCAGGAGGCAATTTAATATTTATGAAGTGTTCTTGTTTGAATCCCAAGTCTTCGGCTCCAGTTACAAGGAGCTGCGTCACCCTGCGATCACATGGTAATTGTTGCTATTTCCAGGATCCCAGCCTCGCAGAGTGGCACAAGAGCTCTTTCCCCTTTTCTTCTCTTTTTCTTTTTTTTTTTCCCCCTCCCTTTCCCCTTCTTTTCTGCTGTTTTTGGGGTTGTTTTCGGTCCTCTCTCGCCCGGGGGGCAGCGCCGGGGGATGCCGGGGCCGCTGCCCTGAGCCGGGGCGGGCAGAGCCGCCCCTCGCCCCTGCCCGGGGAGCCGCTCCATGACAGCGGGACCGGGCTCGGCACCCCCAAAATGACCGAGCTGGAAGGGGACTTCACCAAGCTGCTGCTGCTGAAGGAGGAGCGGATCAAGGAGCTGGAGCGGCGCCTGGGGGAGAAGGACGAGGAGATCCAGGAGCTGCGCCGGCGGCTGCACAAATGCCAGTCGGTGCTGCCGGCCCCCAGCCCGCACATCGGGCCCCGCACCACCCGCGCCCAGGGCATCTCGGCCGAGCCGCAGACCTACCGCTCCTTCCACGACCTCCGCCAGGCTTTCCGCAAGTTCACCAAGGCCGAGAGGTAGGGATGGCACCCCCTCCTCGCCCAAAGCCCTTCCCGAGTCGGGCGGCCGGGACGCCGCGTCCTCCCCGGCAGGGATCGCGCCCGGCGGGCTGGAGGGAGCACCGGGAGCGTTCGGGGCTCTGAGCCGCCGGGAAGGAGCCCTGCGGGGGATCGGATAGCCCGGACCCCCCTCCCTTCCCTCTTCCCTTCCCCGCCGCGGCTCCGCTCCGGCTCCCGGGGGATGCTCGGCCGGGGAACGGGGCGGGGGGGGGGCGGTGGTGCCTTCGCGGCGCTGGGAAAACTTTGCAGCGGGGCCGGGAAGTTGTTGGAGGGGCCGCTGCTCGGGAGCCGCCAGCACCCTCCGGCAGCCCCATCCCCGGGGCAGGTGCCGCCCCCCACCCCGGACCCCCTTGCCCGACCCGATCCTCCCCGTATGCTCCCCAAAAACCAGAGCCCCCGTTCCTGCACGCGTGGGCTTTGCGCGGGTGCTTTGCCTCCTGTTATCCGGGCTGGACTCGCTGATCTCGGAGGGCTTTTTCCACATTAACGATGCTGTGATTCTGTTCCCCTGCGCCGCTGTCAGGCACCCGCCGAGGGGTTTTTTTTTTGGGGCGGGACGTGGGGTCTGCATCACTCAACCCGGGGTCTCGGGGACTCTCCTGCCTTCGTGCGTGCTGTGGAAAAGGGGGAGCGCTGTGCCGGCTCCCGGGGGTCTGGGTGGGACGGGGAAGTTGCTGAGGGTTTTGGTTGTGATGGAGAAGTTCTGTGTGACCGCAGCGCTCGGCACCGAGTGTCACCCTGCTCCGGGCAGGAGCCGTGGCCGGTGCTCGCCGGGCAAGGGATGGTCTCGTTCCTTGTGTGTGTGTGGCGATTCATTTCAGCAGAATCATTCCCGACAGGATTTCTCCTAGCTGGGAGAGGGCTGGGTGGGTGTGGATCCACACTGCTCTCCTCAATCCGCTCACCAAACACGCCCAGAGCAAACTCCTGCCCTGGGTTAACAAGGCCATTGCTCATTTAAGGATAAACGAGGAGCACTTGGCTTTGGGCTTTTTGTGTTTTAAATTATTCTTTTTCCTGACCTTCTGTGGTGATTTAATAAAGCAAACCACGCTGCCCAGGGAGGGGTGTGAGCTCCTGCCATGTCCATTTGCCCTTCCCTGGGGTAGTGCATCCCTTCACATCCCCTGCCCGGAGCACAGGCTGTGTACAGTGGCCAGAGAGAAAAACTCACATCCAGCTTTTTCCTTTGGAATTGCTTTGTTTTGGATCATCCTGAGCCTTGGCTGCTGCTGGTGCAGGTGACAGCAACCAGGCACCTGCGGGAAGGACAAGGACCCCGGCGCCCCACCCGTGTGTAATAACTTATTTAGAAGTTGTTAAACCTGCTCATGGCTCTAGTGAGGTTTAGTCCTGGGCTGAGGTTTTTCCCTGCTGTTCCCAGTTAAGGCTGGGCCAGAAAATGCTGCGTCCCTGTGATGCTGTGAAGGTCGTTTGGCCTGTCTTGCGTCGTTCCCATCACCCAGAGATGATGTTCCAGCGGGCAGGAAAAACTCCTGGTGGGGCCTGCGGGCAATTCCCATCTCCCTCCAGGCTGGAACTTCATCTCCCCATAGCTCAGCCTGGCTCGTGGTAGCCATGACAATGGTAACCAAGCCAGTCTGGGATTGCTTTCGGGTTTTAATTCTTAATTCTTCTTTTAATTCCGCTCAATTCTTCCCCCGTCTCATCGCTGGGAGAGCGACCGGCAGACGCCCGAACGGGCTGCTCCCTCAGCCTCTTTTACCCCTTATTGCCCCCAAATCATCCCCCTCTGTGGGTTAAATCCCTGTGCGTTCTCCAGGGCAGTGTCCTGGCCGCTGATCCGGTTCCAGGGCACTGCCAGGGCGTGGGTCAAAGGGCTGTGCTGCAGTCAGGCTCTGCCAAGAGGATGACGATGTTTCCCAGTTCTCGATGCCGACCGGAGCCATAAGTGGGTCTGTCTGGTGCCAGCTCCCTTTAGTGTCCCTGGGGGTTTCTCTGCCTTTTGCATCTAAAAACTGCTGACAGCATCTGGCTAATTTATTTATGGGGGAACTGAGGTACCTCCAACAGTCTCCTGCCTTTGTTTTAGTGACAGCATTGACATAACTGTCCATCCCAGAAGTCTGCAGGTCCCTGAGAGCCTGGAGATGGGTAATGCCTCTTTTCCAAAACCCAGAGACAACTTCCATACCATAAAACCCACAAGATGATGCTCAGACCCATTTGTTTTGTGCCTTGATTTGAATTTAATACCAACAGAAACTGTTTTATCCAGGTCTGGAATCAACCTTCAGACACTTTTTCACTTCTGAAGATAAAGATGGAGTTATTGACAATGTAATTAACTTTATTTAGGGCAAACTGGTGTGTAATATACACTGACATTCAAAGCTTTTAAGAAGTTGAGGCTAGCAAACAATGGGATGATAGAAACTCGAGAAGGGTTCAATCCCAGCTGAGAGCAGAGAATGCTGTTTGTCTCTGGCAATATGTTGTAGCCTCTTGCAGCCCATCCCTGTCAGGGGTGGCAAGGTCAAACTTGCAAAGATCCAAAGAAAAGGGGATGTGAAAACAGAAAGGTGTCAAAAAACATGTTATCTTTTTTCTGGGGGTGTGTTTTTATCCCTGCTAACATAGGTGTATAGATTTTAGTGGCTGAAAGCATTGCTGTGTAGGTGCTCAGGTGTACAGAGCTATCCATGTATCCATAAATCAG
The DNA here is from genome assembly GCF_003984885.1 of Neopelma chrysocephalum. Taxonomy (NCBI): domain Eukaryota; kingdom Metazoa; phylum Chordata; class Aves; order Passeriformes; family Pipridae; genus Neopelma; species Neopelma chrysocephalum. The sequence continues at coordinate 1,067,439 of NW_020897751.1, forward strand.
ATTTTTCTTCCCGAATAGTCAGGGTCCTGCCACTTTTCATGCCTGTTTTACAAAATGATTCTTCCCTGTTGTTTCCTTGACCCTGCCCGTGGAGATCTGAGTTGAGAAAGGAGACACATTTTAAACGATTCATTAATTTCTGTTTGGTCAGCGAGTTTTCACTCGCTTGTCCCCACACCTGGCGAGCGTTTCGGACCAGTGCAACACCTGGCAATATAAAGAAGGAAAACCCATCTGTCACTGCGTTTTCCGGCAGGGTAAGAGCCATCCTTGGCGTGGCGGGGTGATGCAGCAGCCGAGGCACTTTGCTAATGCCTCGGGAAGCGGTTCCCGGGAAGGGCTCCCCAGTTGCTAAGCAAAGGCGCTGCCGCGGTGATAAACGAGGCGAAAAGTAAACGCAGAGCACTTACCGGGACTAACAGCCGGCTAAGGATGCTCCAACCTGCCCCGCTCCGGCGGCGAAGGCGCTTTGTGGGAACCCGAGCGCAGCTAATCGGCGGGTTTCCAGCACCCAAAGGTGCATTGTGAGCGACGCGAGCCGTAATCCCCATCTTTAGATCATCCCCCCCCGGGTAAAATCCACTAACTGCCTTCTTTGTTTCGGAGGTGCAGTGTCTAATTCCAGCTTCATCCTGCTTGTTTGGGTCGACGAGCCTCGTTCAAACCAGGGCGACGCGAAATCACTTTGGAAACTCTTAAATGTTTTGCGCCGGTGACTCAATCTTTGCTGGTGTTGATGTGCCGGGGCTGCGACTCAAAGTCGTGGCAATTACACCTCCCGTGTGTGATTACATCCTCAGCTCTGCAAATTTAGTTTGGACTGTGCCGTCCCCGTGTTTTCCCAGGTCAGTTTGTGTCTGACACGGTGCTACAGCCTCAGCATCGTTTAAGACAAAGAGGGGTTTCCCCACCCTCGTGACTTACACATCCCTAACTTTCTCCACACAACTTTTAACGGGTTTTCCCCTTTTTTACTTTATTTCAGAAAGCGTTTGCCACAAGATGGCAGTGGGGTCTCACATTTAAGGTGAGGTGTTGGGGTGGATTGTGGTTTCAGCTTCCCAGCCTTGGCTCGGTCCTGCAGGTGGTTTTCCAGATAAAATCCTGGTGTGACTCTCCCATTTCCCCCTCTTCCACCTCCTCTGAGGAGTTGGGGGTGCTTTGCTGAGGGCATGTGTCCACCCATGGTGTTTAAACTCGCTATGAGAGGCTTTGGGTGGTTTTTGTGGGGCTCCAGATGAAGGATTGGAGCACCTGCTCTCGACCTTGTGGCTCCAACACTCGTGACAAGCTGCTGTTTGATGATGGCTGTGGCAGGACCAACCCCTCTCTTGGCTGCTAATGTTGGGCTTTGGGGGCTGCTCAGGCCAGGGCCAACCATGCTGAGGGTAAAAACTGGGCAACCTGCGAGGTCTTTGGTCCAAAACTCAAGGCAAGGTCATCTTCAGAGCTGGACTGGGCTGCAGGGGCTGCCCTGGCCTAAAGTGAAGTGAAGTGATGGAGAATCCCAACTCTGGGATTCTCCATCGCTCTTCCCTCCCTTTAACAGCTTTGGCTCACAGCTCACCTGCCACCTGCACACCCCTGGAGCTGGTCTGTTGAGGGCTTCACCCAACCCTGCTGAGCACAGCAAGGAAGTTCCTTCCTCCCTGGAGCAGCCAGGGCTGAGTCCTTCCTTCCTCCCTCATCCCTCTTTCTGGGAACTCAGCTCCCCGCCGGGTGCCTGAGCTGTGTTACTTTAGACATGATCTCATCATCTGCCAGCCACTAAAGCACTATCGATCCTCCCCGTGAAAAACAACCCCACTGCTTCCCCAGTACCTGTAACCACCATCCCCTGGGGCCTTGGCAGGCTGGAAAATGAGCATTTGCCTCACCTTTTTACTACTGGGGGACAAATGTGTAACGTGCTGCCAGTGTGTAACATTTCAGTTCCGGCAGGGACAGATTTCAGGCTCAGAAAAGGACAGTTTGGGATGCAGCTCATGTAATATTTGATACCTTAAATTAATTTAAACAGGGAGGTTTTGCTACCTCTGAGCCTTCTGTGTGTCTGCTATTCCTCTGTAAGGATCAGCATGGCTTTCCAAAGCTCAGAGGAAGGACAGCAGCAATTTTGACAATTGCTACCCTAAAAAACGCCTCCCTTCCCTCATTTACCCGTCACTGATCCGCTCCCATCTGCTGTGACAGCACATTCCTGGGATGCTTCATCCCTGGGTGATCGACACTGAGGATCAGAGGGATTTTATTGGATTGAATTATATTGGCAAAGGAAGAATTAACACTGCTCTGGTGTCGGGAGCGCGCCGCTGGCTCAGAGAGGGGAAAATCCAGAGGGAAGTTGGACCGGGTGTCATTTAACTTTGGGAAGATCTGGAAAACACTGCAAAGAGGGAGACTGAGATGGGAGCCGGACTCTTTGCTTGGTCAGTCTCCTCTCTGCTTATTTGGGTGGAGAAACCTGGTCTGTGGCACGAAGCAGTGGAGGGTGTCAAGCGAATCTGGGGGACGAGCAGGTTGTTGCACAGCGCAGGAAGAGGGACACCAAGGTCACCAGGTCCCTCGAGAGGTCCCAGGTCAGACAAATAAGCAGGAGGGTTTCAGAAAGAGAGAGGAGCAAATGTTTATGGTTAATCAATTGGAATCATTTCCCCTCTTTTAATTTTTAATGGGCTGAACTTTACTGTTCCCCCCCCTCCCCTTGGCGGGCGGGAGGCCTGAAAATCGAGCCAGGGCGGGGGGAAGTTGTGCTCCCAGAGGGCATCGGGTGGCACCTCCATGCCGGGGACAGCTCGGCGTCCATCTGTCTGTCTGTCTGTGCCCAGCAGCCCCGGTGACCCAGGCTGCCTCTTCCATCAGATCCATTCGGTGCTTCCTCGTGGGCAGAATGGCATCATGGCAAAAGCAGCCAAGCTGAGCTTTCCCTTCCACTGCCTGCAAAAATGGGATAGAATATGTATTAATTTATATATTTGAGGTAAAGAAAGGTGAAGAAAAGTAAAGAAAGGAGGGGCAGGATGGCAGAATTGACGTTTCTCTGGGTGGCTTTTAATGGAAGCTTGAAATATTTGGCTTCGGTTTTGCACTGGCACAACAGCCCAAGCCTGACCATCCCCACCATGGCCAGCAGCTCGTGCATCACCCGCTGGGTCTCAGCACCCTCAGACTGGTGCCATGGGGTGGCTGTGTGTCCCTGGGACCAGGCCCAGGCCCAGGCCCAGGGACGAGCCTCCCATCCCCGTCTGACACAACCTCGCTCCCGGTGTCGTCACCGCAAATTCTTCCCGGGACCTATTTTTAAATGCCCCAAGTCATGAGGCTTTCGGTGCCTCCCTTGGGGAACTCAGCCATGGGCAGGCAGATTTCCAGGCAGCTGCCAGATCACCGTGTAACCCACCTTCTGCCTGCCCCGAGCTTGTTTCCAGTCCCTGAAAATCTGGTGACACACCAGCTTTAGACCCACGGCTGTGCTCCCCGGCAAGGTGGTAATAAACTGCTTCTCTCTCTCGGATCTTTGGTTGTGATTTATTATTTTGAAGTGATTATTCCTTTCAAAAAATATAAAAAGGAGACGGGATCTTGTGTTGTTTTTCCGTGGCAGCTTGTGGACGTCTCTTGTTTCGGAGGAGAAAAAGGGTCCTGTGTCCTGCTTGCTGCTGCATTTTTAATAGCAGCACACAGATGTGGGCAAATGTGGTGGTTTCAACAGCTTGGCCACGCTCAGTCTTTATTTGGCCTCCTTTTAGTCCCAGCAAGTGTCATTTTTGTCAGAACTAGAGCACGGAAAAGGTGGTTCCACCACCCCAGGCAGTGAAGTGGATCAAAGTAAAATGAGACAGAAAGGACTGGAATAAGACTGCGAGTCCCTCTTTGCAGCTTTACCAAGGAGAAACCCCAGGAAAAAGCCTTCCCAGGATATCCACTAGGTCTCCTGCAGAGCTGATGCAGGTCCTGGAAAATATCTGACAGAGCTTGGCAAGGGGGCTTCTTAAAGAGCTTTACCCTCTGCTGTGACCTCCTGGCTGGAAAAGATGAGGGTTTGCCTTTTTTTTTTTTTAATTTTTTTTTTTTGTATGTTTTGCCCATGGGTGCTCTTGGAGCACATTTGTTCTGTTAGTTATAAAACTCTGTGGTCACAAACGAAGGGTGTGTGCGGGGAGGAGATGCTGGAAAAGCTGGAGGGAGGCTGAGCTCAGGACCACGTGTGGTGGTAGGAGCTGGAGTGAACCACAGGGATCCACATGGAACAAATGGCGATTAATGGAATTTGAAGTTTAAATTTTAATTTTTGGGTTAAATTCATGTTCGGGGCTTTGTGCAAACTCCTGCAAGAGAGGGGGAGCAACTCTGCAGCAGTGAGAGAGGGTTTGAGAGAGGGAAAGATCAGGTGGTGGCCAAACCCTGGAGTGAGAAAAGGGCTTCCTGAGTTGGCCCCCAACTCTGTCCTGCTGGTGCTGTGACCTGTGGCCTCGGGGCCTGCCCTGAGCCAGCCCTGAGCAACCAGCTGGAGCTGCAGCATTGGCTGTGCTGGGAGGGGACCAGAGACCCCCTGAGGGAAATCTTTCTGTGGTTCCAAGATGCCAGTGGCTTAATGGGATGAGGGATGAGCTCTTTGGAGCCGAACCTGCCAGCAAGGTGGTTTTGGCTGTGCCCAGACCTCATGGCAGGAGGGTCAACTAAAGCTTTGGGGGGTTGGGAGAGCAGAGATGTGGTGCAGCCAGGGAGGGACAATCCAGGGTTCAGCACAGGCTGCAGTGACATCCTGGTGAGCCTGTGACCAGGACTTTACATAGATTTAGGAAGAAATCTTTCCCTGTGAGGATGGTGAGGCACTGAAACTGTTTTCCCAGGGAAATTGTGGATGTCTCGTTGCTGGAAGTGTCCAAGGCCAGGTTGGACGGGGCTTGGAGCAACCTGGGCTAGTGGAAGGTGTCCCTGCCCATGGCAGGGGATGGAACTGGATCTTTAATGTCCCTTCCCACCCAAACCATTCCATGGCTCAGTCTGCTGTCCCCAGTACCCCCCTGCTCTGCTGCCTCCACCAGCTTCACCTTTGCCTGCAGCTGGGTGATGAGAATAATGATGACGAGATCTGCTTTGCTGTCAAGTGGCTTCAGTTCTTCTCAGGTAGAAGTTTGAATAAACACCTGAAAACTTGTGTCAAGGGGAAACGTTTCACTGCAGAACAAAGGCAGGGATTTGATATTCAAGCCCTCCTGCCCTGCGGCGATGCACGACTTGGGTTAGAGACGGGAAAAATAAAAGCTGGAGAGGTAACTGAGCACCAAGAAAGCTTTGCCTCCTGCTTGGCTTAAAGGAATGTAGAAGAAAAACTTATTTGGTGTGACTTTCTCGGTGCATTCGTGGTTTTCAGAGGTGTTGCTGTGTAGAATGGGGTAAAACCACCCTCCTGCAGTGTCCTCGTGGCAGTAAATGAACGACAGGCTGGTGGTGCAATGTAACATTCAAACAGCAGCCCCGTGGCAGAAAACAAAGTATAAATTAACATAAAAGGCCCAGAAGGGAGCTGTGCAGGTGGGAAACAGGTTCAGCACAAATACCTTAACATTTGGGGGTTCTGGCATGTGGTTTGTGGTAATGGGGGCTGGGAGTGATTCCAGCAAGTGCGACAGGGTGGAAATTTTGAGTTGTTTTCCCTTTGCATTTTGCCCTTTGTCGGGAGTTTTTGTGAAATCCTCCCAGATGAAAATCACCACCAGGATTTTTCGATGACCAATTAAGTGTATAAATTGTTTTAAAAGACATAAAATTATAACTCCCATTGAGTTGTTTGTAATAAGGGATCAGACACTGAATCTCATAAATTCCACTTTCTATTTCTGTATCTGCACATGGTATTGCCAATATTTAATTTCTTTAAACTCCTTGATGTTTCAGGCACTGAGGATTGGCCCAAGAGCTCTGTATTATTTTCCATGTGGTGTATGAAAGTGGGAAGGATAACTGGGGATAATTCCCGGAGCAGCTGAGATCCCAAAGAAACACACCCAAATCCCTTGAGTGGCTTAACACACGTGTCAAAATTCCAGGGCATGGTAGATGTTCCTGGCGTAATTATTAAGCCAAAATTCAACTTTAAGAACTGTAAATCAGTGGGAGGAGCAGGAAGGGGTCCCTTAAAAGCGCATCATGAAGGGTGGCTTCCAGCTGGGCTGTTTTTAAGGCTTGAAAGCATCTTGGAAGCGACCACGGGAGCAGGGAAAGATGCAAGGAGAGAGGACATGCTGTCAGGGAGTTGCTACACTTACTAAAGAATTTATCTTAACAGCAAAAAGGAAACTAGAAGGAATAAATACATCAAATGTCCCCTGAAAGTCAAAAGAAAATAAATCTGTGCTTGCGGAAATACGGAAAAGATCGGACGATTTGAAGGAGTTTGGAAAGGTGAAGGAAAGCTGGGCAGGAGCTTCCTGGGCAGATGGGGAACTCTGCTTCATAAAATCACTTTGCAATTCTTAGAGGGCAGTTTTGTGCCCTCTCTGTGGGAACGTGCCCAGCTCTGGGGCTGGGATGGACCCAGCTGGGTCCACGAGTGGAAGGAAATTCTGGCTGCAGCACGGCAGGGAGAGAGTTCTTGGGAAAACAACTGGAAAGCTGCTTTAGTCTGGCAGATACAGGGGAAAACCGGGCAGTGACAAGGTGGTTTTGCTTTCCATCTCCCAGCACTTATCACTGGAGGGCAGTGGTGTCTGGGAAGATGGCTCAGACCTTAGAACCCCTTCGAGTGCCTAAAGAGGCTCCTGGAGAGCTGGAGAGGGACTTTGGGACAAGGGATGGAGGGACAGGACAAGGGTGTTTGGAATAGATACTATGAAGAAATTCTCCCCTGTGAGGGTGGGGAGGCCCTGGCACAGGTTACCCAGAGAAGCTGTGGCTGCCCCTGGATCCCTGGAAGTGTCCAAGGCCAGGTTGGAGGGGGCTTGGAGCAACCTGGGCTGGTGGGAGGTGTCCCAGCCCATGGCAGGGGGTGGGATGAGATGAGCTTTAAGTTCCCTTCCAACCCAAACCATTCTGAGATTTTATGATATAACACACATATAATGGTTGAATTCCTTATGTTGAGAATCAATAATGGGATGTACACGGGCTTGATGACAGTAAATGGGCAACGTGACTTGTTTCCTTCAGCAAATGGGAAAGCGTCACCTTATAAAAATATAATATATTAGTGTCAGTGAAGGAAATGAAACCAGGATGAGGCTCGGACCCTACATCAGGCCAAATGGAGACCACTTGATGCAGCACAGCAAGACACCACCTCCATTCCACATGGAAACTTCCCTTTTCCTTGGCAGTGTGATGACAGACGGGCGGGGATGTGGCACCTGGCTGGAGGGTGGAGTTTGGCTGGGGGCACAGTGAGGTTTAGGTTTACCCTTTTCACTAAGTTTTGTGGGTGTTTCTGGTGCCCTTTCAGCCCGAATGGAGGGGGGGAAAAAAACCCCAAATCAGCTCTCACAGGGAAAAATTTTCAGAGAATGACACCGTAGGTGTTAGAGTGTATTTTATCAACCCACCTTCTTGGCTACTTTATTTCTGTCCTGAGCTGCCTCTGTAGCTCAGAAAAGGACGGTTCAATATTAAAAAAAGTAAAATAACAAAATGAAAGCAGCACAAAAGGTGGGGGGTTTTCCCCATTGATTTTTCAAGCCTATTCCATGAAATCTGTGTGAAGGTAAAGGGTGAAATCTCCCTTTCATCACAAGGTACAAGGCTGGGGCTCTCCCGAGGTGTTTTGGCTGCCAGGCCCTCCCTGCCAGCAGCACATTTCTCACTTTGATCTGCAGTTTCATTATCAGATGCCCCATTCAGGGAAAGGGCTCGATTGCCTTTTGGGAAACACAGACCAGGGCAATCGGCCTCCCTTGCAGCAACCCTGATGTCTTGCAGCTTCTTCCCAGCAAAACTCAGCACTGTCAGAGCAGAGAGAGCTGAAGCAAAATTAAAATACGCCCCTCCCCTCCGTGGCATTAAAATAATCACTTGGAAAATAATAATTTCAAAGCGAATGTTTTATCTTTTGATGGGAGATCGCTCGTGGCAGCTTCAACCAGCAGCTCGTTCCTCTGGGGAAAGATGCTGGAGAAATATGAGTGGAGCTGGTCGTGGGTATTGTGAATCTGAAATTTCTTGCTCCACAAAACCATATGTCTGGAGGCAGAAAAGCAGAAGTGCGTGGGAAAGGGAAGTGGAAATGGTGTCACGGGTCAGCTGAAGGCCAGTTTGATGGGAATCTCGGTGTCTCATTAATCTCTTCTGGGTCTGTGCAGCTAAATCGTCCTGAAGCATCAGTGATGATAATCAGCTCATTGCAGGGACTATTTGATGCTGAAACACTTGTGTCTGACCCACCCAGCTCCTCCTGCTGCAGCTTCTTGTCAGTCCTTGCACCTTTTTCACCAAGTTGACCCGTACATTGTAGTTGCTACTCCAACACCAGGAAGCAGCAACAACTGATTTCCATCTTTCGTGTTGGGTTCTGTATGGTGGGCTTCTCATTCTCCTTCTTTTTCTCCTTCTTCTCCCCTTTCTTCTCCTCCTTCTCCTCCTCATTATCCTCCTTCCCCTCCTTCCCCTCCTTCCCCTCCTTCCCCTCTCTTCCTCCTCCTCATTCTCCTCCTTCTTCTCGTCCTTCTTCTCCTCCTCCTCATTCTCCTCCTTCCCTTTCCCCTTCCCTTTCCCCTTCCCCTTTCCCTTTCCCTTTCCCTTTCCCCTTCTCTTCCTCCTCCTCATTCTCTTCCTTCTACTCATCCTTCTTCCCCTTCTCCTCCTCTTCCTCCTCCTCCTTCTTTTTTCCTCCTCCTCCTTCTCCTCCTTCTTTTTCTCCTTCTCTCTATTGCTAAATATTAAGCAGCTAAAAATCAACTCCCTTCAAAAGGCTTTAAATCAAACGGAAAACACGGGGGGGAAAAAATTCCCATGAATGTATTGCTTTGTTGGCCAGTGAAATGATGTCATTAATCTCCCCAAGCAGCGTTTCTGTGGTGGCTCTTGCCCAGGCAGCATGTGAAAAAGTCCATTTGAGCTGTTTGGGTGTTTTTTTTTCCCCCCTCACAATGACTGTTCTCCTGACCCCGTTCTGGCTCTGTGATTCATTGGGAACTGGCAGCAGCAGCTCTTTGTGTGGGCGTCGGGGTTTACTCATCCCTCAGTCATTCTGGCATTGTGGGGCTGATAAAGTCCCTGCATCTGGGCTGGGCACGTGCTTCCGGGCTCGGGAGCCTGCAGGATGCCGGGCTGACAGCGCCTGTAAATCCAGCAGGAGCCTGGATTCGGGGGCAGAGATTTACAGACACATTTCCACCCACTTTCGAGGCCTTTTAGCGCGCCCGGGAGACGTCGGATGGCACAGGAATGAATGAAAACTACTTCAGTTTTGTGAGTGGGAATCTCGTGATGTCATTTTCTGTTGGAAAGGCGAATTGTCCTGATTGCTCTGCCTTAAACGTTTGCTGCACATTTCAAGCCCGAATTTGCAAAACTTCGCAGTCCTGCTGTTCAATCCTGCCCTCCCTGTTTGCTGGGTGAGCTTCTCACGCTTCTCCCAACTGCTTTTCCTACAGCAGCTCATCCCTTTTAACCTCCCCTCCACCAAATAAACCCCCCTGGAGCTGGAGACACTCTGAATGGCTCCAATTTGTAACTCACCCCCTTCACAGTGGCCTAATTACGTTACACCACTGCGAATGCCTTTTCAACCCAATTTGCAGGCGGCTTAATAAAACTTGCTGAGTTCATTTCACGAGATCTGTTTTCCACAGAGCCCCACAGACTGGCATTTGTTGTATTGCCTTAATTTCTCCATCAATTAAGCTGAGGATCACACATCCCGGAGGATGTCCAGGATCGATGTCGAGCTGACACAATTGTCTGTGTAATTTCATTTACCTGTCCTCGGTTTCCTCTGGCCCTCCAAAATGCTTTTCTTGGTATCTCAGAACTTGCTGAAAATCAAGGGCAGAGAAAACTTAGTGACCCTTTGGCCCACCTTTTATTGAAAATTTTAAAAGGCAGTGTATAAAGACCTGACCCACTCTGGTGTCCCATATTTTGGCTGTCCATAACACATCCTGCTCTGTGTTTTACCTGTTAAGATGCTGACCCATAAAATCATTTTTTACGCATTCTTAAGGAAGGCATGACCATGAGTTTATCCCCCCAATCGTGCAATTCTTCTGCCCTCTTCAATTAATGTGAATCAAGTGGAATTTGGGCTAATCTGGTGGCTCTGGCCAGGCTGTGCTGTTGATGGGCAGGAGGCTTTTCTTTGCTGCCTCGGCAAATCTGTGCTAACGCTTCCATTTCATAACACAAAAGCCCTCCTCTCCTTCTCCTTTCATTTTAACCCCTTTCCTCTCAGCCTGAGGTGCCTGGTCCCGAGAGCAGGGGTGGTCTTTCACCTGGAGAACATCAGGTTTGCCATGGGTCTCTCACAGCGGGTGGGCTTGGGGTGGCTGAAGATGTTTTCATTGGGATGGGGCTGCTGCTGGCACATCCTGTACAGCTCCTACACACACTTACCACGTGCTACAGAGGTGTTTGGGTGGATTATTTGCAGCTGCCATGCTGAGAACACGAGGATGGTGTTGAGCTCGTGTGGTTCCTTCTACCTTGCCTCTCTCCCCATCCCGTTTCTTAAGGTGCAGCTTTAAGGACCAGGATAAAGGGAATAGCCAAGGTGGCGCTTCAGGCCTGTTGTCTGAGTGTCTGTTCACAGCAAAAGCTGCTTGAGCCTAACACTCCTCTAATGAAACTACTGAGGGAATGATTTCCCAGCGTGGAGGAAGCATTTTCCACCAGCATTATCCTGGTTTAGCCTTCGGACCCGACGCAACGATAATGGGATAATTACGACCCAGCTTTATGTGCTTAGACATTGCTTTCATTACAGACAAATGTTCCTGAAGAAGTGAAATGTCATCCTATTACTGGCTGATCTTTAAAACCTTTAGGTGGTCTCTCACTCTCGCCTTTACAATCACAGTTTCCACTCGTACACATTCAGAGCCGTGTTCGGTGAAATAACTGTGTTTATCAGGGTGATGAAGCAGGCCTGGCACGCTGAAATAAATGAGAATTTACTGATCTTCAACCAATAAAGGCAGCCAGGAGGTTAAGCACAGATTTCTCATTTTAAGTGTGCTTCTCATTCGGGAGCGCCGAGGGGAAAATCAGGCTGGAAATGAGAAATGGTGCAGGTCTGTGTGGGACTCGCAGCCTTGGCATCTCCCAAACAAGATCAAGTGCTGGGTGGAACATTCTCACTCCTTACAACTCCCTGACAGGTGGGGGTCGGGCTCTGCTGCCAGGCAACAAGTGACAGGACAAGAGGAAACAGCCTCAAGTTGCATCAGGGGAGGTTTAGATCGGATATTAAGGAAAATGTCTTCGCCAAAAGGGTGGTCAGGCATTGGAACGGGCTGCCCGTGGAGTCACCACCCCTGGAAGTGTTCAAAAGGCAGGTGGATGTGGCACCTGGGATGTGGGTTGGTGGTGGGTATGGCAGTGCTGGGTTAGTGGCTGGACTGGATGATCCTGGAGGGCTTTCCCAGCCTTTGTGATTCTCTCTGGAGGATGTTCCACTGAGCTCTGAAACGCCTGGCCTGAGAGTAAAAGAACTGTTAAAAATGGTCTATTTCTCCTGTTTGTTTGTTTTGGTTTTATTTGTTTGTTTTTGGGGTTTTGTTGTTTTGTTTTGGTTTTGGGTTTTTTTTTGTTTGGGTTTTTGTTTGTCTATTTGGTTTTTTTGTTTTTGCAAAGCCAATCTCTCCCTAATTTTGTATTGGCTTTCAGTTCAAAAGAGGTTGACAAAGTAGTTGGTAGTGCAAGACAAAGAGGGTTTGCTACCATGTAGGAGAACCAGGGCCAGAGGGGATCTGGACAGGGCATCAGTGCAAATCCAGGGTTGGACAGATGGGTGCTATGCCACCCCCTTCCTGGCCATGATGTCTCCTGGGAGGGAAAGGAGACATGGCAGAGAGGTGCAGGTTTAAGCATGTGCCAGGCAACAACTCTCATAAGGACCAGGAATAGAGAAAGCATAAGCTGTTACCTCCCTTTAGCCTTAAATCACATCCCAAGGTGGCTGAAGGGCCTGAAATGTCTGGTGTTCCAGCACATCCCCTGCTGCCTGTGGTTATTTAATCCATTAAATATTTAATTTTGTGGAGGAGGAGAGGGGCTGGGTGGTGTGGGTGCTGTGCCTGACCCCTCTCTGTGTGCCTGTGCAGAGGGATGACCCATGGGGAGATGCTCACAAGGCTCTCCCACCATGCAGTGCTGGAGGACAGGAGTGTTTTGAAGCACCAGCTGAGGTTCCCAGGCAGTTCTCCATTGCTGGAGATTAAACACATGGATTATTTCAGTGTTATCTTCCATGTGACAAGAAATGTTTGATGATTAGGGCAACAACAGACCCACATCTTGCAGCTTTGACGCCTCGCTCGAGACCCCGGCTCGGGAGGTGAAATGCAGAGGACAACTCTTAACTTAAAGCTGGGAAGTGGTTAAAAATGACCCAAAAAACTGATGCTCCAGCTGCTGGGGAATGGAGGGAGGTCGTTGCTGAGGGAAAAGCTGGAGGGCTGCACGGACCCCAGGCTTTCCCGGGAATGAAAAAACGCTTTCACAGGTCTGCGTCCCCACCCTCCGCGCTCGTAAAAGGGCTCACAGACCAGAAGCCTTTAAACAGATGGTTTGAATAAGGTAAAGTACATACCCAGTGGTGCCTCTGGTGCTCTGGGTAACCACAGCACCCTCCCAGGAGCCCCACAGATGCAACTAGAGGTTGCACTAACCCAGAGGGACGAGGGGAGGTTGAAAGGCTGCACTGTTGAGCGCAGTAAAATGCTGCTGGTATTTTTATCCGTCAAACCCTGGGAAAGAATTCCTGGGTGAAAGGTGCCAAACCCCCAAACCCAGCTGTTAGGTGGGGAGAAGCATCTCCCTGTGTGCTGGCAAACAGGGTTTGGCCCTGCAAAATATTTCCCCTCTGGCTCAGCTCTTTGTAAACGGAGGCGATGTTTGGTGGCTGCGACGTCCTCGGCACTGAGAGACCCCAGGGTGGAGAGCCAGAGGGAAGATTTGGGCAGGGAAAAGCTGGGTGGTTTGGGGGTTTCAGAGCATAAATCTGCCCAGCTGGGGTAGTGATGGGCACCTCGGAGCTCCCCGGTGGAGGAGGTGGCTGAGGGGGCCCTGCTGACCCCCAGCTGCAGGTGGAGATGTGTGTGACCCACCACTCCTGGGCAGTTGGTTCTCCTGGATTTCTGCCCCTCGAGTTCAAAATAGGTGCCTCACCTTTCATCTGAATTTACCCATCTTACAGTTCTCAGAAGGCCTTTCCCTGCTGCTCCAAAAATGCCATTTAATACTGAACACTTCATCTGCATTATACTGTCAATATAATATAAGGGGGGGTTTTTCAATTTTTTTTCCCATAAGCTAAACAATTCAAGCCCTTGATAAAGATTTTCTGTCGGCTCCCTGGTATTTGCTTGCCTTCTTCAACACCACCTCCAGCTGCTCAGCATCCTTTCCCACGCAGTGGGGATTTTAGCACTCTGCAAAAGCAGCTCAGCCTCAGCCACCAGCAGCTACAGGTCATTATTGGTCTCTAGTCGTCACTTCGCCTCTTAATTAATTACTTCCTACTCACACACTGGTCAGAACTTCCCCCTCTGGGTTTCTGTGGAGCCATTTCCTCCTCGAGGCTCCCCCTGAAGCGCGGGATGAGGGTGGGGAGGTTCTTCCCAGCAGGAGGAGATCACCAGCCTGGCTTTTTTGGCAGCTCGCAGGTTGGCTGGGCACAGGTAAAGCTGCGTGTGTGTGATATTCAACAACCCCTCCTCCCCTTTTTGGGGGTTCTGATGCCCATTTTGTGGCTGCGGGGTCTTTCCCTCGCTGCAACCCAGCAACTTTGATTGCCAGGAGAGAAAATCCCCGCAAAGATTCCGGGGGAGGGATGTTTGCTGACTTGCAGTCTTGCCCTTTACAACATCGACTGAGGCAAAAGAAAGAGGTGCTTAGCAGGGAGATGCTTTTATTTTCACGTTCCTTTGAACTCGCTGGCATCACCCATAAATCAAGTGCTGGATGTAGGGGGGGTTTAATGCACGGTGCTCTCTGGTGGCCCAGTGCAACCCTTCCCATTTCCCCGCTGTAATCCCGGGATAAAGCAGGCACGGAGAGGGGAGGGGCCGGCCCTCCTGGGGCACGGCTCGGCTCTGTCTGCCAACTCTAATAACTGGCATTGACTCTGAACAGCTCCTCTGAAAGAGCTACGAGGCATAAATAATTAATACCTGTTAAATTATTCAAGCTGGAAATGCAGCAGATGAATTCAGCGAGCTGACCAGGAGAGGAATGAGTAATTACGTTAATTAACCCGAGCAGTTGGCAGGAGGTGCAATTAGCTCACGTTTTTAGGCTGCTGTGTCTTTTAGGAACAGAAAAGAGATAAAATGGAATGAAACTAAAGCTGCAGTTAAAAAGAGATGGGTTAAACCATGTGGTTTGGGTGATCAACAGACAAGCTGTGTTCAAACTCAACCGGATTTATGTTCAAACAGCCCTTGTTTCCTTCAGGGCAGGAACAGGTACATCTGTTAAAGCTTTAATCACTGCTCTCTGCAAGAACTTGAAGATGGTTCTGAAAACTGGGTGATGCTCCAGTCTCTGTTTCCTCTGTGTTGCTAAAGAGGAACACAGATGGGGTAAATATCAATTAAAACATATATATTTGAAGCCCTTGAGAATCATGGAATGGGCCCTAACAATGCTGTCCCAGTGGAAAGCCTGGTTGTGCAAGCACAAAACTTGCCATTCAGTGGCCAGTAAAACTTGAATTCACGTTAAAAGGCTTTTCTGGTAAAAAACAAAAAGCATTTGATTGTTAGAAAGGCAAAAATATTGCATTAAATGGAAGTTTTGAGTTAACTGATTGGTGTTAAATGAGATTTTAGGACTGGGAACAGCCACTGGCCTAAAGCTCTGTCTGCATTGCTCTTTTGGGTGGATAAATAACACCAAGCCCCAGGAAAACAGGTCTTTTCCCCAAAAAAGTTGGAAGTGGTTGAATTGTAGACAGATAACTAATTTGGGGATCAGTCACAGGTTGGGGTGATGCTCTAGGAGGTCTTTTCCAACCTAAGTGGCTCTGGGATCAATGCCTGTGGATATATTTGGATTTAGTTCTTTTTATTTGTCCTAAAGGCATCAAGCTGAAAATAAGGAGTCTACAACTCCTTATTTACATGAGGAGGCATCTGCCATCCTGATTCCTTTAGTAAGTCTTTTTTTTCTTTTTTTAACCCCTTCCTAAAGGAAAATCTCCTCCAGGAATCCCATTTTCCTCCCGCTCTTGTTTTGTGAAGGTGATTCCAAAGGGATGCAGTTTGTTATGGAATTGGGAGATCCCTGCTGAACTGGGTTAGTGAGAGAGGAATTTAAGGAATGCTCGTGATTTCCCAGGATGGAATGGAAAGGCTCTGCCCTGAGCCTTCCCCTCTCCCCCAGGAATCACCCAGGTGAGGTGAATTTGCCACTGAAAACCTTCAAAGCTGATTCAGCTCTGCTGGTTTTGGTGAAACCTGGTGACAGGAGAAACGATGGTGGCACTGGGGTGGTTGTTTGTCCCTCTGGAAGAGCGTGGATGGGAGAATTTGGCTTGTCCATAGGCTGGATATGAGACACAGGGCTCACACCTCCAATTCCACCTCCTGGTAGGTGTTTTGTACCCCCAAAGAACTGGGCACTGCACTGTTTCAGACCGAGATTTATTCCCCTGAATCTCCTCATCTGCCTTCCAAAAACATTATTTACCCCCTGTCCTGAGCATCCCCTACAAAGCTTGAGGGGAAAAAACCCATCTATTTAAATCCCATATCCTAGTGGAGCTCCTGTATCGATTCTTTCCCCATAATTTAGGCCTCCATGCTCAGCATTTGCTGTTCTGCTGCCCAATCAATACCACTTCTGCCTGAAAATTACATTATTTTTTTCTTTTTTAAATAAGAGTTTGCCTGTAAAGTTTAACTTTACCTGTAGAACTGAGGAGTTTGGGAAGTTGGGGTTGTTTGTTTTTTTTATTAATTGATTTTT
>NW_020897751.1:1083570-1095311 GCF_003984885.1 Neopelma chrysocephalum
TTTTTATTAATGGTTTTTATTAATGGTTTTTATTAATGGTTTTTATTAATTGTTGTTATTAATGGTTTTTATTAATTAATTTTATTAATTTATTTATTATTTGTGATATTAGCAGGAGCTGCTGAAGTTTAATTGGCTTTTCTGAGAGTTTACAAGGGAATATAAATGGAAAGTAAAAAGAGCCAGACCCCTGAAAATAACTTAGAACCTTAAAAAATGAGGCCAAATACATAATTGTGGTATATAATGAAAACAAAATGCCTTCCTTTTTCACACTGGTCATTCAGTTGGTCACTGATGCCAAAAAGTAGAGATGTTCAGGTTTGTGTGTCCTGATTTTTACGTGCACGCTCAGAGAGTTGTTCCATGTACTGGGTGTTGAGCCAGGAACTGGTGCAAATCAATGATTTTATGCCTATTATTGGATCAAATCATTGATTCCAACTCGCAACAAATCGATCTCTTGCCTCTCTTTATGGGGAGCACACACAGGTGTGGCAGAGAAAACCCACCTAAAATGTGGTGTGGCACAAAACCCCACCTAAAATGTGCTGTCTGTTCTGCTGGGACATCAGGTAGAGTTGTTACAGCTCTGAAATAATTTGCTTTTTAAGTAAACCGAATATTAAGAAGAAGGCTGCGAGTTTGATTACTCTAAGGGACATGTAGACAGCACCGTGGTTTTATATATATATATAAATGCCCATTTTTGTATAAATAACCCCTTTAATGTGCCATATGTTCACTTCTTCATCATTGCAGTGTCTAATTGAGAAAAAACTCTTAATATTCATCCTGCCCTCTTGCTGAGAAATAGAATATATCGATATAGCAGAGGAAACAACGCTGGGGTTCATCAATACTATTTTAATTTTTTTTTGATGCACGGGCATTTTTGATTTTATATTGCCTTTTTTTTTCTGAGTGTTTTGGGTCGGGGGGTGTGGTGGTTTTTTTTTGGTCACGGTGGCGATTTGCTGCGAAGGCGCAGGGCGGCAGAGGGCGGCATTACTCCTCGTGTTGGCGTTTTCTCCGCTCCTCGAAGCAAACGAGAATTCTCAAAAGCAGGGGGGAAAAGGGAAGAATGCGGGGAATGCGGTGCCTGCCAGAGCTGCAGGGCCATGTAAGGGAACAGAGCGGGGAGGTGGCACCGGGGGCTGAAAACACTCGTTTTGCTGCCGGTCGTGGCTTCTGAGCAAAAAAAAAAAAGGGAAAAAAAGAAGAGGGTGTGTAAAGCAAAAATAAATTGATTTCTGTGCATCTAGAAAGGAGCAGGGGTGTTTTTGAACAAGAATTTTACACTCTTGTTCCAGGGAGCACAAACACAAAGCGCGTTGCCTCTCGCCCCCGGCGATATCGATCCCCCCGATTCTGACACGGAGCCCTTTTCACAGCGGGTCAGACGCTTTGGAGATGGGTTTGCACGCCGAGCTTTGTGTATTCGGGTTGCAGAAACGCGGGAATTAAAAAAAAAAAATCGCCCTGTTGTTCGGGCCAAGCTGCTCAAGTAAAGCAGAGATGGTGAAGCTTCCACAGAGATGGTTCCTGCAGGGAAGTCCCAGCGCGGGAAGGATGTGGAGATGTTGGAGCCAGTCCAGAGGAGGCACCAAGGTGATCAGAGGGCTGGAGCAGCTCTGCTGGGAGGAAAGGCTGGGAGAGCTGGGATTGTTCAGCCTGGAGAGGAGAAACTTTGGGGTGACCGAACTGTGACCTTCCAGGACCTGAAGGGGCCAACAGGAAGGATGGAGAGAGACTATTTCCAAGGGATGGAGTGCCAGGACAAGGGGGAATGGCTTCCCACTGCCAGAGGGCAGGGATAGATGGGATAGTGTGAAGGAATTCTCCCCTGGGAGGGTGGGGAGGCCCTGGCACAGGTTGCCCAGAGAAGCTGTGGCTGCTCCTGGATCCCTGGAAGTGTCCAAGGCCAGGTTGGACGGGGCTTGGAGCAACCTGGGCTAGTGGAAGGTGTCCCTGCCCATGGCAGGGGGGTGGAATGAGATGATCTTTAAATCCCTTCCAACCCAAACCATTCTGGGATTCTCTGAAAGGACAACACCAACCTAGAAATCTTCCTAGAGAACAGCAAAGCAGATCCAAAGTGCACGTTGCCTTTGCAGCATCGTCACTTCCAAAGGCTTTTTCCCTCCAGGTTTGAGGAAGCTCCCATGGGTTGCTGTCATAATTCCCCAGCAGTGAAAATTGTGCTGTTGTCCACCCAAATCCAAGATCAGGAGGTGGTGGGGAGAAACGTGCAGGAGCAAACCTTCCTGGCACGTTTTATGGTGGGGAAGGGCTGCACAGGAGAACCTTCCCAGCACGATTCAATGCTGTGCAAGGGAGAGGAGTCAAGGTGAGAGCAAAACCGGCTGGAGGTGGAGCTGGGGGCAGGCAAGGCACCACAGCCCCAGGTTCCCGGGTGAGGAGATGGAGCAGTGGCGGTGCAGCAGCAGCGAGGAGGGAGCCCCGTCTCACCCGGGGGGTTCAGCTGCTGATTTGAAGCAGAAATTGCGGCAAGGTGAGAATGAAAGTGCTTTCCGCGCCCTGACTCACCCGGCGCAGCAGGGCAGTCGGGGGGAAGATGTTGGCAGCGCCGAGGAAATCAGGCAAACAACGGCCCCTAATGCTCCGCTGAGTAGAGCAATCAGTGCCAGCGAACAGTGACAAAGAGAAAACGGGGAGCATAAACACTTGACGCGCTCTGAGAGCCCGACTTGATGAAGTTTCCCCAAGCATAAATAAGAAATAGCTGTAGAAGTCAGTGGAGCGCTGTAAAACCTTTGTGCGAGCCGAGGTGAGCTCCTGTTTGCAGATTGTGCCTGGATGATTCACGGATGTTTCCTCGGTACCCTGACGAGCCGGGGCCGCCGTGGGGAGCAGCCATCGATTCTAAGCCTTTAAATGATCACAGGGCTCAACTCTGGAGCGCAAAGGCTTTTTTGGAAATGTTTTCTGCAAGGAAAGGTTTAGCGTGGCTGGAACTGTGGCCATAAACACTTCTAGAAACCTAAATGCGAGTCTGGTGCTTCAGTGAAATACGTGCAGGAGCTCGGGACGTGCAGGCGTCAAAGACCTCAGAGTAAATTCCAGCACAAATCTGTTTTTAACAACGAAGGCGACTCTCAGTGCAACTTAAAGAAACACCATCCCGTTGCTCAGGCATGTAAACCACAGATTTAACATCTGTGTTTATTATTAGAAATACCTGAAACGGCCAAATAATAATTTTTAATAAGCAAGGGGAATTAATCTGATTACACAAAGGGACAGGGCACGTGCTCTCAATGCATCTGTGCTGAAATAATGGTAACGTGCTGGTTATTTTCATATCGGGGCCAGCGGAATACGTGTTTATTTCTAATCCAATTTCAAATATAAATGAATTGTTTTGAAGGCCGGATAAATCAACGCAACAGACCAAGGCAATTACGGGAGGTGAGTGGTGCATTACTGGCAAGGAGAGATAAGAAACACTGCAGGGTCCGAAAGGGTGATGAGAGGGAGCACCCGGAATTGCAAATGCTCGGGGCTGGCGAGTGCTTTGTCACCATTAAACCCGGGGAGTTAAGGAGCAGCTTCAAAATAAGGCTGTAGAAATGAGCTGCTATCAATTAATATAATTCTGGGAGAAGACAAGTCTCTCGGTGTTCAAACCTTCCCACGAGTTTTGCTTTCCAGCTCTTGCAGCCAGAGGACTGTGACCAAACCAAACCAGCCCATTGCAGAGGTCGGGGAGAGGAAAAGATGTGACTGAGGAGTTTGGCTGTGTTTGTGCCGTGTTTTAAAAGTAAACTGTGAAGAACTGCAGCTCTGTCTCAAGGGATAAATCCCACTTTTGGGCACTGCAAGTTTTTCCCAGCGTCCAGCAAGAACCAGTGCTCCACAAAGACTGGGAGAATTTGGATTGCTCAGCCCGGAGAAGGGAAGGCTCTGGGGTGACCTCATTGTGGTGAGCTAATTGTGCCCTTCCAGGACCTGAAGGGAGGGGACAAGAAAGATGGAGAGAGACTATTTCCAAGGGCCTGGAGGGACAGGACAAGGGGGAATGGCTTTCCACTGCCAGAGGGCAGGGTTAGATGGGATATTGGGAAGGAATTGTTCCCTGTGAGGGTGGGGAGGCCCTGGCACAGGTTGCCCAGAGAAGCTGTGGCTGCCCCTGGATCCCTGGAAGTGTCCAAGGCCAGGTTGGACGGGGCTTGGAGCAACCTGGGCTAGTGGAAGGTGTCCCTGCCCATGGCAGGGGGTGGGAATGGGTGAGCTTTTAAGATCCTTTCCAGCCCAAGCCATTCTGGGATTCCATGGTTCCCATGGCTCCCAGGGAGCTGTTGTTGCTGGTTGGAGTCCCACATGAAGACAGTCAAGGAGGTGGTTTCCCATGGAAAGGGTCTGTAGGTGCAGATGCAGTCAGAAACAAAGGCACAAAGCTGGAATTTGACCCTGGATGTCCTGACTACTGGGGTCCCTGTAACATGGGAAGGTCAGATCTATGTTCTGCCCAGGTGCCTGTCCCAGGCAGCCCAATCCCAAGGTGCCAGGCAGTGTGTTAAGGAGCTGGAGGTTCCTGGCTGTGGCTTTGTAAGGGTTTTGCCTCTGCGAAGTGAGGTTTGGGAATCTGCCTGAAGCCTGTGCACGCTGTGTTCAGTGACTGAGTGACACTGCAGAGCTCTGCTGGCACTGGGATGTTGTCCTGGTTTTAGTCCTTTGGTGGGATGAGTCACTGAGCTCTCCCACCCCTTCCCCGTGACCCCAAGATAGTGAAGCTGAAGGGTCACTGAGCTTGGGCTGTTCCCAGCAGCTCAGTGCTGGCTGATGAGGAGTGGAAGGAAGCTGGCCTGGCTATCCCAGCCACCTCTCCATGGAAATCAGATCCAGTGCGTGGCTCCCACCTTCCTCCAAACGTTTCAGCTGCCCCCAGTCTCACAGACACGTGTGTGGGAGCCAGAATGGACCTGTTTTCCCAATGAGATCAGCTCAGTTTGTTTTCTGCAAACTTCACCTTCCTTATATCCTGTATCTCATGGCTACAAGACCAGATCTGCTTCCTTACATTTAGTTTAATTGGTCCCTGGGTTCATTTGCTGGTTGCTTATGGCTGAAAGCAAAGGAAAAACTACATTTCCAGGGCCCTCCTTGTCTAAATGCTGCTTTTGCTCTACATAGTCAGTGCCCTGGGACTGCTGAGAAAAGCAGGGGCACAGGCAGTGCCTAATTGTAGTAACTGCAAAGCAGCACTAAGTATTTATTTTGGCAGTTTGCAGAACAAGTTGCTGCTTTATACGAGCCTAAAGAGATTTCTAAGGCAGCTGAATCATTTTGAGGCTGTTTCTGGCTTGATCCAGTCCACAGGAAGACTTGTCTAAGCTCTGCTCATGTCTGATCTTGCTGGGCAGTCCAGCCTTTTCTGGCAGGTGGGGAAAAAACCCACCCAGACACTTGAGGTGTGTGTGGGCAGGAGGGATCGGGATCATGGGTGGCAATTCCCACACCTGGAGTCCTGTTGCTGTTTGCAGCTCCTGTCTAGGAGCACACAGAAAATGTGTTTGCTCCTTCCTGCAGGAAGCCCAGCCCCAGAGGTTTCATTTAGGCTGAGGGTGTGAGAAATGCTGCCAGGAATCCCATGGGAATACATCCCCTTCACTCTGCAGGGATGGGCTGCTGAGCCAGCACTGAAGTGAAGGCATGTGGAGACCCACCTGAGCTGCTGAAAATCCAGCTTCCCCTGCCATCATGGGAGAAAACACCTGGCTTAGGAAGGCATCTTCCAACTGAAGTGTGTCAGATGCTCGTGGGAGGATCTGTGGTTTCTGCAGACACGTGGGAAGAGATGGTGGGAACAGGGTCTGGTTAGCGGGGAAAAGAAGTCAGAGGGACAGTTTTGGGTGCTCTAATGGGAGGAGCAAACTTTGGAGGGCTTGTTGAACTGATTGAGGATGATTTTTTGGTGCCATTTTGATGTGAAGCTCATGTCCCTCCCATGGGGATACCCCTCATGTTGCAGCTCTGCAGCCCACCCAGCAGGAACCAGGGATACAGGCTTTCCTCCAGCCTGGAAAAACAAGGAGGGAAGGGTTACCCTTACCTTGCTAGTGCATGGGGTCCTTTGTGCCATCTATTCTTTCCAGGCAAAGGGCTCACTAAGGAGAACACGAAACTTGGATCTTCCATCTGATTCTGACTCCCTCCTGGGGGGAGGAGGGCTGGAAACCACGGTGTTCCATGGATAATTCCATGCTGTTATACACTCGCTATGTCTCATCCTTCTGCCTTGCATGGCACAAACATTCATTTTTGTGTTCTGCATCTCCCTAATGTGATATAAAAAGCTAAATGCATTACCAACTGCAGTACAGCACATGATTATTTCTTCCCCTTGCTTATTCTGCAGCGAGCAATTTTTCGTGCCATTAATAAGTCTTGCTCTGCTCCAAATGATCCTTCTTGCTCTGCTCCAAATGATCTTCATCCTGGGAGGATTTCCTGGGGAGGCTGGAGCCCGTTGTGTGCTCTTCACAAGAGCTGCTTTCTCAGTGGTTCTTACTGAGAATGTACTAAAGGAAAAACTTCAAGTTAATCCAGTTTAGACGTGGATTTGACTTCCAGCACTCGGGAATCAATGGGGTTTAAATGACAGCACTCACTGCAATAGTGCTCAGCCCTGGATATCTCCATCCCTTCAGTGGGGAGGAACAGATGGGTTTCAGCTCCCAGTTTTAGAGGCTCCAAAAAGGACCAAAATAAGGAGGAACATCCAGTGTCACAAGAAAATAGGGCTTATTTTCACAGAGAAATCAGGCTGAAGGACTCCCCAGACATTGCCCCTTCCTGCTTCTTGGTCTTGGTGAGGCTGCTTTGACACAGCAGTTTCAGCCTCATCCTCACCCTTGGGGGCTGAGTTACTTTCCAGCTGCCCCACATAAACCTGAAGGGCACCGTGGCCTCAGAAGGAGCCAGAGGCACCTTGGGGCAAACCCCCATATGGGCCCTCCATGATCCTTGTGGGTCCCTTCCAACTCAGTGTTCTGTGATTCTGAAAGGGCAAAAACAGTGGCCAAATGTGCCCTAGGGAGGAGTCAGGGGTGTTCATGTTTCAGCAGGTGGCACTCCTTCCTCTGCCTCGGGGCTGGCGTGGATTTTGGGGACATGGAATAGCAGGTGGCATCCCATGGATGAGACTCTTGGGGATGGATACAATTGGAGTTGTTTACAGTGTGCTTTTTGCAAGAGTTCAGCTCCTGTACATGCTGCTTTCCTCCACACCTTCCTGTGTTTTAGTCTTTCCTCCTTCTCACTGTAAAGGTGTTGCTGGGAATGTGTGTGTAGGGAAGGCACTGGGTACCAAGCAGGGAAATCCATCACAAAATCCAGGTGGTTCAACTCCCTGCCACAGGCTGGTCTGCTCCTGTGGATATTCTGGGAAAAGAATAGAGTGGATTAGGCAGGGGAGAAAAAAAAAATGCTTCCAGGAGGAGGAAAGTGTTTATGTACGTGGTCAGTGATGCATCTCCAGCCTCTCCATCCACGCTGGCCGTAGCAAGGTGACATTTGCTTGTCAGTGATCCTGCTGCCTACCTGAGCTCGGCCTTGGGAATCCAGGGAAGTGTCTGTGGAATTCAGGGTGTTCAAATGTGGTTTTAGCTCGGAAGACAGCAGCTGAGTGGGTGAGTTTGGTGACAGATGATCCCTGGAAGGTTTAGAAGCAAAAGCTATTAAAACCTCGGAGCTGTGCAGAGAGGAAATATTGTGAGTTCATTGTGGAGAGAAGGAACATCCCTGTTCCCTGTGATTCCCACCATCCAGCCCCGGAGTGCTGCGTTTTAGGGCAGAGAGGATGCTGTCTGCAGATGCTCTTTTTTTTTTTCTGTGCTTCCTGCTTGCTTGACATCCAGGCACAGTGGAGGGATCACAGAAAGCCTTTGGGATGTCCGTAGCCAAAGACTTCCTTAACAAACAGAGCAGCTTCACCCCGTCCTCCCGAATCCAAGCCAGTTGGTGCATTCCTGCCATTCTTCTCCCTAAAGCTGTTTCTTTCCATTCCCTGGCTCAAGAAGACAAAGCAGCTGCTCTGAGAGTCTGAGATTTTTATTTTATTTTTTTTTTTATTTATCGGGAGCTTTAAGTTGAAAGGAATGGGATCATGGGATTTATTTTTTATTGGAGTGGGGCAGTACCCTGGGATCCCTGAGATTGCACACCAGCCAGTGCCAGGATCTGCACTCGCCCCATGGTTTCTTTGGGAGAGCAGGGAATAGCCAAAAATAGGCAACTGCCAGCTGCCTTCCCGTGGCAGAACTCGGCTGTCGGGTTCTGAAGCCCTTTGGGCTGCTCTGGCCTCCTCCTCAAATCAGGAAAGATCGGCCTTAGACTTGATAGCTGCTGGTTACAGTCCCAAACCTAAAACTGAGCCGTAAAAATCTCTCTTCAGGCCTCAAGGATCTTATGAAAATCTGCTTCCCACCTGTAAATAAATGTATTCTCTACATATACTCAGCTAAATTCCTTGACAGCTTTACTGCCCATAATTTCTCATGGTTTTCTCCGGATCCTCTCTGATCGTGGTGCTGTTGTCTCAGTCCCAGGCTGGGCACCTCTAATAGAAACCAAGTAGTGTGATTTTAGTGCTTGTCACCGAGAAATTATGCACCAGTTTCCCCCCCAGGGCTGGAGTTCCTTTGAAGCCTGGTGGGCTTCAGTTAACTGTATCTCTGTCTCCCTCAGCCAGACATCGGTATCACTTCTGGAGGGAGGAAAACAATAAAACTTAAAGCATGTCGGCTGAATGCTATTAAAATATTTTATTTATCACTGATTCCTAGTTTGTAGGCAGCAGGAATGCATCTATTTAATGCTGGTTTTCTTTAAAATGGAAATGTTCAGAGGATATCTGGTACTTTTGCTCCTGGCGAGTTGTGTGAGGCCAGAGTGGAAGGAACAGGCAGTTAAAAATGCTGTCTGAACTTAAATCTGGGAAAACAACTGGGGGACTTTGCTTATCGAGGGGACTGAAAACTGAGGCTTTTTGCATAACTTATTTCCCCCCCCCCCCTTTTCATGTGCATCTGGAAAAATGCAGGAGGGGTCAAAAACACGAAGATCCTACAAAGCCTCGTGTCTGTGAACAGAGGCCAGGCCCTTTCCAACACCAGCGTGGAGCAGGAAGCAGTTGTAACTCCTATTTTTTTTTAAATTTATTTTGTAAAGACCATCTGCAGGTTGAAAGCTGGAGCTTTGGACTCAGGCAAGCGTCAGTATGTAACAGTAAAAAAAAAAACCAAAACAAGAAACCCCAAAAGAGCTCAATCCCATAAACACGGTCTGGATGTCTGGCATTCCCAGCTAATGCCCGCAGGGGAGGTCTAGGTACAAACATGTAGCTACCACCCACCCCCCAAAAAACGTATCCCTGGCTGCATCCTCCTTCTCCCCAAATCCAGCTCCCCGACAGGGAATAGAAGCAGCTGTTTGTGCTGCCCTGAAAACATCTGAGCACGAAACTGTGCCGGAGCCCCGGCGCTGCGGGTGCTCTTGCGGGGCGTCAGTGCTCGGCTGGGCTGTGGGAGCTTTTGTCGCCGAGTCCTCCAGACAGGACGATCTTATCGGGAAGCCCCAAACCAGCCCGCACCCCCCTCTTTCTCTCCCTGGGGGGCCAGTCTTGGGAGTCGCGCTGTCACGACGCGCATCGCTTGGCAAACGCGGGCACGGGGGAAGGAACCAGAACCATTTGGCACCGAGGGCTCAGCCGATGCGGCTCATCTGATCTGTTATTTTCGTGCTGCAGCCCCGCGGACTGTATCGCACAGGTAGAGCCGGCGTGTAGCGGCACACAGGGAGGAATCCGAGTGCACGAGGGAAAATCCCGCACGCCGGGAAAATCCGATCGCGTTGGGTACGGCAGAAACCGGAGTGTGCTTTCACGTGGGTACTTGGGCTACACGGAAAATTCCCAGATTTTAAGTTACGGGGTTTTTTTTTAGCGCTCAGAAACCCATCTGCCCTGCCTCCGGGCTTTTCCAGTGCAGACATACTTGACCGATATTCACATGGAAATCTGGGTTTTTGGAGCCCGAAGCTCGCCGAGACTGAGGAGGAGCCATGCCAGGCGCCGGCTTGTGCTTCCACTCCGAGCAGGCGACAAAAACGGGCTATTTAAAAACAAAGTAAAGGGGAGATAAGCCGGGCGAGTTCCTTAGGGAAAAGCAGCACCTTGAGCGGAGCGGAGGATGGAGGGAGGGCACCGGGGACGCGCCGGCAGCGGGACGGGAGGGCAGGACCGCGCAGCTCGGACCCGATGGCCTCCTCCTGCGGGAGGACGGGCGGGGAGGCGCGGGGAGCCGCTCCCGGCCGGCCCCCTCCCTCCATCCCTCCTCCCCTCCTCCCTGCCCGCAGCCCCCGCCGGGCCACCCCGCGGGGCGTGGGCGGCGCGGGGAGCGGCGGGGCCGGGCGGGAGCGAGCGGGGAGAGCATGTGCATCCTCCCCGCCGCCCCTGCCTCCCTCCCGCCGCCCTCCCTCCCGCCTCCCCTCCCTCCCTCCCTCCCTCCTTCCCGCCGTGTGTGTGTGTGTGTCTCGGCTCCCTCGCCAGCCCAGCCTGACGCAGGCGGATCGCGATCGCCCCTGACAACAGCCCGGCTCCCAGCGCCGTGCCGGGGGTCCGGCTGCGGCGGGGCCCCGCCGGGCCGGGCCGAGGGGGCGGCGGGGGCCGAGTTGGCCCGAGCGCGGCAGGGCGGCCCCGGGGGGGGGGGAAAGTTGCCGGGAGCGGCGAGGGGCGAGCGCGGCGGCAGGACCATGGGCACTTTGCGGGATTTACAGTACGCGCTGCAGGAGAAGATCGAGGAGCTGCGGCAGCGGGATGCGCTCATCGACGAGCTGGAGCTGGAGTTGGACCAGAAGGACGAACTGATCCAGAAGCTGCAGAACGAGCTGGACAAGTACCGCTCGGTGATCCGGCCCGCCACGCAGCAGGCGCAGCAGCAGAGCGCCGGCACCTTGCAGGGCGAGCAGAGGACCAAGCGCCAGGCGATCTCGGCCGAGCCCACCGCCTTCGACATCCAGGATCTGAGCCACGTCACCCTCCCCTTCTACCCCAAGAGCCCGCAGTAAGCAGGGGGTCACCCCGGGGTCACCTTCAGCCCCCCGCCACCCCTCTCCCCTCTCTGCCGCCTCTCTTTCTCCGTTCCCCTCCATCCCCTTCCATCCCCCGGCCGCGCCGCCGCTCTCCGGGCAGGGACCGGGGCGGGGGGGGGGGGGGCGGGGCGACCCCGCATCCCGCATCGTCCCCGGGTGGTCCCGCGGGGTGGGAAAGTTGGGAGCGCCAGGTTTGCGGGGAGATGTGCGGCAGGAGCGAGCGCCGAGGTGCGAGGGGAGGGGGACCCTCGTCCCCCGTCTCGGCTCCGGGGGACCAGGCCCCCCCTATCCCGCCGGGGAAGCGGGACACGGCGGCGGGCGCTGGGAGTTGCTGCTGCCGGCGGGTTGGATCGGAGCGGATCGCGGGCTCGGGGGGCTTTACGGATGCGGGAGGGGACGGGACAAACCCAGGGGGGGTCGCTCCGGGGTCCCGCAGGGAGACAGTCCCAGCAGGGAAACTGAGAGCCCGTCGGGATGCGGTGCCGGCTCTCCGGTAACTTCTTCTGCCCAGGGGGTGCTGGTGTTTTGGGGAGGGGGGTTTGGCAGTGGCTCTTTGCGGTGTCCTGCTCCGGTGGAGGATGTGCGGAGGGGGGGAGGACAGGGAAAGTTGCGGGGATCCTCTGCTC
>NW_020897751.1:1095321-1116457 GCF_003984885.1 Neopelma chrysocephalum
GGTTGGGGATGGCAGGGCAAGGACGGTGTTCCGGGCGGGTGCCCGCTCGCCCCCGTGCCCGGCCCTGCCCGCCGCCATGGCGGGGCCCCGCCGTCTCCTGGCAACTGCCCGCCCTGAGGGCGGCCGCCATGGCCGGACCCGGGGCCGGGCTGTGTGTGCCGGGGCGGCGGCTGCCGCTCCGTCCCCCTCCCTTTCCCATTCCCCCTTGTCATTCTCGCTTCCCCCCCCCCACTCCCGCTCTCCCCCCCAGTTCCTATTCCCACCCTCCCCGTTCCCATTCCCGCTGCCGTTTCTCCAGTTGCCCTTTTAAGGCGACTCGCCGCGGATTCTAAAGGATGTCGGGGGGGAAGTGGCAGTGGGCTGAACAATAGCCCCTCCACCGGACCCCAAAAACCAAATAAACCCCCCCAAAAGTGGACGCCGGGTTCTGTCGGGCGAGGGGGGCACAGGGGTGTCCGAGGCCAGGCGGGCGGGAGGTGTTTGCGATCCGTGGTGTGCCTGGAAAGCATCCAAGGCATCCCACCGGCGGTACCTTACTCTAGGACAGTGTATCGCACCCAAAACCATTTATTTCTCTGTCAGTGCTTGCCCCTTGGTGCCCTCGGAGTGGGAATGCAGCTCCCCAGAGCTCCGGAAAGAGCCACAGGTTTCAGGAGAACGATCTCGGAGGCTCTGCCTCGTACAGTGAAACATGTAGGGATCCCGACAAAGGCTTGGATTAACGTTTTCCAACTTGAATTGTAATTGCTCCTTACTGTAGTCTGGTGTGGAGTGTAACAGCACTCACCTGAGGGAGTGCTTCATATTGACCCTCCCTGCTCAATGCTCTTAATACTATTTACAGTATTTAAGTCACTCGCAGCTGCAGATCGTAATCACTCAGGTGTGGGTGTTTAAGGCCAGGTTGGATGGGGCTGGGAGCATCCTCGTCCAGTGGAAGGTGTGGAACAAGATGGTCTTTAAGGTCCTTTCCAACCCAAACCATCCCGTGATTCCACAAAAAGATACTTGTTAATGGCTTCAGGAGCGTGTGTGTGGCTCTGGGAAGGGTTCATCGTGTATGGTGATGCCTCAAAGCCTGGTGTCCAGCATAACTCTTTGTAGTGGTACTGGGGTTAAGGTGAAGAGGAGCTGGAAGCAGAACTATCAAAATATGCAAAGAAAGGTTGGCTTTTTTCCCCCCTGTTCATGCTGAACCTCAGTGATTTTTGAGGTGATGGCAGCCAACCTTTGGTTTTATTGAGCTGCCAGAAAGTGTTCAAAGGGAAGGTGGATGTGGCACTTGGGGATGTGATTTAGTGGTGGGCTTGGCAGTGCTGAGTTAATGGCTGGACCTGATGATCTCAAAGGGCTTTTCCAGCCAAAATGATTCTATAGTAGCCTGTGGGGTTTTTTTGCAGTTAGGTGGTGACCAACACCAGTGCCTGAAGGGAGCCTGCAAGAAAGATGGAGGGAGACTATTTACAATGGCCTGGAGTGCCAGGACAAGAGGGAATGACTTCCCACTGCCAGAGGGCAGGGTTAGGTGGGATACTGGGAAGAAATTCCTGTGAGGGTGGGGAGGCCCTGGCCCAGGTTGCCCAGAGAAGCTGTGGCTGCCCCTGGATCCCTGGAAGTGTCCAAGGCCGGGTTGGACAGGGCTTGGAGCAACCTGCGAGGTGTCCTTGCCCATTGCACAGGTGAAACAAGATGTTCCTTAAGGTCCCTTCCAACCCAAACCATTCTGTGATTCAATGAGTGCCATTCAAGGTGTGAAAGTAAATTTAATTGCCTTGTGTGGAAAAATGCCATTAAATTTCCTGCATGATCTCACCTTGCACATAAACCCCTCTACTTAAGACACATATAGTCTTTAAAAGTAACTGTTTCAGACCTATGAGAGCTTTTATTGCTGTTGCAGGATTGGGCTTGTGTTGCCTCTAAAACTTAAATTAAAAGTGAAACAGGACTTTTTGGGTTCACAAAAGGATTTTATAGCTAAAATCCATGGAGGGACATATCCTGCCATTATCTTCCAAGTTACAAGGCTGGTGAGAGAAGTCAGGCATTGGCATCTTGATCAGTCTTCCTGTTCAAGTAACTAGAATTCTTTTAAAATAAGTGGTTTTTTCTCTTCCTCCCCCCCCCAAAAAAAGGAGATAACTTGCAAGAAGTGACTGAGTAAGTGGGTGCAGACTGTGTGTGGTTTCCCGTGGTAGAAAAATGCCGCGACAAACCCTTATCTCCTCTTCATCTTCTAAAATTGCTGCTCTTGTTTGTTTTTCCACACCTTTGACCTCTCACAGGGTATATCCTGGCTGCTAACAGCCTGTCAGCACGGGAAGAATCCTGTGAGTTTGTACCAACTGCTATTCCAATTAAAATTTTACAGAGCAGCCAACCAAAGTAAAGCCCTTTTAACTACCAAGCTGCAGCTCCATCCCTTTGGTTATGTCGCCCTTGCTATGGGAAAATACCCAGGACGTTGATTTTAACAGGCTGTTTTGTTCAGGGATTGGAGACAGCTCTTGGCTTTTTTGGAAGGCTGTGTAATCATTGCATTTGCTTCTCCAGAAAGGAAAAAAAAAAAGAATTTAGAAGCAGAACATAGAGCAAAGTGGAGGGATGGTGAGTGTGAAGGGCCTGATCTCTTGGCCGAGGTGGTGGGACAGAGAAAATGCAAAATGCAGTGTCATTTGTAGGAAATGGTGAATAAGATGGAAACTCACTTGTTTTTGGGAGTTAATTTGTAAAGCTGGGGAATCTGCCAAAGTCCCAGGGATTGGTTTGTGAGGGGAGGAGCAGCCTGTGAGTTGTATTTAAAGAGGTCTGGTTTGAGCAGCGTAAAATACTTGGTTGCATAGCCTTAGGGAAAGTACAACAGACATACAAGGGATTTAACAAAATCCCTGTAATGGCCAAATTGGTTCTTTGAAGGCGAATGTGCACATCTTCTGTGGGCTAGAGGCGTATTTTTAAGTGATCATAATAGTCATAAGCCCCCCAGAAATACTTGAAAACCCACTTTATATTTAGAGTAATTGCATAAAATGATCTGCTGGTATTTATTAACGGTATGTATTGGCTAAGGTAATAATTAAGACTCTCAAACTATAGTTCTGAAGAAACCCCCAAAACAACCAAACCCCTCTGTTCTTAAACCCCACACCCTCCTCTTCCTAAAATAATTTGGGGGATGGTTGGTACATAGTGTAACCACTGGAAACTGATGGTTGAGATGATTGAGGGACTTGTGGTGAGGGACTGAGACCCACTGTGGTGGAGGTGGCTTCCTGAACTGTGGGGCAGGAGGTGGGATGGTGGTGGCCTCTTTAGTCCTATTGCTTTCTGGTTTGGGGGCAGAAAACCTCTCACCAAAAGCAGCAGCAGCAGCAGCAATGGATGTAGTGGTGCAGCCTTTGTATTTTTTTTTTTTTGATATCAAGATGTGATTCCCTGTGACGTGTCCAGCGAGCAGTTAATTGAAACGCATTTATGATTTATCTGAGAGTTATTAAATGCCCTGGTTGCTTTTATGTGCTGTGTGACCTAATGCTGAATCCATCTGAATGCAGGTTGAGCTAATCCTGGAAGGAAACACTGACAGCCAGCGATGGCAGCGTGGTTTTCTGGTGTGCAGGGTTTTGGGGGTCAGGGGGTGTGTCCAGAGGTTTTGGGGCAGCATCTCCCCACTGGTGGGGGATCTGCTCAGGGATGAGGCTTTGCTGGGGAGGATGATCTGCCCCCTGGCCAAGTGTGAACACACAGTGAGGACAGAGCTGGAGCAAGGCAGTCAAGTGTGATTCTCCTCTGTTTTGACAGGTCTGGCTTGGCAGGGGGGGTGGTGGACGGGGCTCCCCTCTGCGTGCTGACTCAGGCTCTGAGCTGCTTGTAAAGTGCCCAGAGGGACATTGCTGAGAGTTTGGCTCCTTGTGTGACATATAATAACCTTCTGAGGTTTGGGTCACTGGTGGTAGTGATAACTGTGTGGTATTCAGTTGTTGTGCAGAGAGAGGACTGAGGTTTCTCTCTGTTGGAAGCAGTGCCATCTCTCTCTCAGGTTGTGTTCATCCTGAGTGTAAACTCCTAAGGGCCAGAGGGGTTTTATTCAGAGGAAGGTAAAGAACAATTCACTGGACAAAGCTGTTAAAACCACACATTTGTTTTGTCATTTTCTGCCTCATTCTTGCACCGGTGAGTTTAATTGCAAGATTAGTCACTGCAGTCTCAGTTATCCTTTGTTCTGCTCAGCAGCCTCAAGCAACACAGACTTCCCAGGATTTCTGCTGCCTTGGGATACTAATTTTAGTGGTGTACTGTCAAAAAACTATGTCTTAAAGCAAAGGAGTTCTGTTTAGAACCTGCATTGACGTTTTCACGGTGGTTATATGCAAAACCAAACTGTTCAGCAAGTGCAGTAGTTTTGAGCGCACTAATAGCACTTTAATGAAGGTGGTAATTAACATGGAAACTGTTTTTTAAATTGTAATGCAGCTCCATAAATTAACTTTCTACAGAATTAACTTTTTCCCTCTTGTTTATATTTCTGGAATAATTACCCATATTGCTCTTCCCTGTATTACACTGAGTTATCTGTGTGAAAACTGTGGGTGGGTAGCTTGAAAATGCAACAACAGAAAATGAGGTCCCAGGCCACGGACACGGATTCCTTTGCCTCCAGACACTCTGTGAAAGCATTCCTGAGTTTTAGCATCCTGTTCCTAAACACAGGATGTGCCTTGCTTGTTTGGAATTAGCAATAAACCCCCAGATCAGAGCGCTGATAGTGAGCAGAAATGTGTGTAGCAGCACAGAGTGAGCCCAGCCACTGCCCCTGGAAGGCGCGGGGGGGACTCAAACACAGCAGTCAAAGGGAAAATAATTGCACCTTTAGAGTTCAAAAGACTTGATATGTATCAGTTTCTTTGGTTATCCTGGTTGGGAGAGATACTAAGAGTTCAGAAGTCGTTGAATCCTGGAAAGCTGAGCTGGAGGTGGTGGTGGTTTAAATGCCACTCACTGACATAACCCACAGTCCCTACTGCCTGTGCTCCTGAGATTTCTCTGCTTGTGGCTTTTCACGCCGCCAAAATATTTACATTCGAGTCGGGATAAAGTACAACTACTTCTGTAAATGTTTTTCCTCGTGCTGCTTTGCCATTCCTAAGGGGTGGGTGCAGGCAGAGAAGTCCCCGACATCTGTGTTCTGTGTGTCCAGCCTCTGTTTTGAAGGGCTGATAGAACAGGGGAAAAAACAAAAGTATTTGTTGCTACATTGGAGCCTAGAAGGGGAAAATAATTCCTTTCTCCTTCTCTCAACGTGTACAGAAAGTGGATGGGTAGTAAGTGTGCAAGTCACTTGGGAATGTGCTGTGTATCCTGACATCCTGAACGTCTGGAATTCTCTCCAGGTGTTTCAGAAACGGTGGGAAGGCACCTGCCTGGAAGGGTTTGTGTCACGGAGAAGGCTCCAGTGTACTTGGGAAGCAGAGAGCACAGGACTCTGCGTTTTGCAATGCTCCTGCAGTCACTGGTTTCCTTGGAAACTGGTGCCTGAGCAGGGAGAGCCAAACTTGAATGCTGGTGCCTGGTTTCGAAGTAGAAAATGGGCCGTCAGACTTCAGAAAGTAGGATTGGGATATTTGGACTGAGTTTGGGGCTTGTTTGTTAGGAGCAAACTTGGAGTGGGATATCACTGGAAAAAAGCCCCTGTTGGGCTGCAACGTTTTTCCTGCCTGGAGTGGTGTTTCTTTCCCCAAAATGCCCTTTTTTGATCCGGTTTGTGAGCATATTTCGTGGAGGTGTTTCCTGTTGAACACACAAACTGTGTCAGGGAAGCTGTGCACCGGCTCTGTGACGTGGGCTTGACGTGGGTTTGGAAACTCCCCGGCCCAGGGCAGCTCGTTTTGTTCACTCATTTAATGTTCTGTGAGGTGGTGATGTGAACAAATGGGACAAATCATAATGGAGCTGTTTGGGCTGACCCAAAATTAAACTGGAGTCCTGTAAACATACACATACTTCGTGTTGAATGTGAATTTCTACATGCAAGAGAAATATATATATAATGACATGTATACACTTAACACGTGGAGGGGAGTATTGCATTAATCAAATATACTTTTCTTGGGATAGAAAACAATCAGGCTTTAGCATCAGTAGGATATATGGAATTTTTTTCCAGTAGCAGCAGGAATGCATCCTGGTCTAGTGGAAGGGGGGAGGGTTTGAAGGAGATGATTTTTAAGGTCCCTTTCAAATCCAAACCGTTTCCTGTCAGTGCCGTTGGTTTCTTCGACTGCAGAGAACCACTGAGATTCAGGAGCAAAGGGGTAAATAAGCGGTGCCGTGGCTGTGCTGGAAATCCAAAGCCGTCGTTCCCTGCCCCCGGTGTAAGCGGGCGCCTGGGATCTGTCAGTGCTCGTTAGTATTTAAACTGCCCGTCTGATGTCCTTTGTGTGCAGAGATGCGGCGGGTGAGGGGAATTCATCAGTGCTCTTGTAGTGCACAGGCTGAGAGAGGAAAATAACTTTGGTGGTGGGTAACATTTCGGATGGGCACAGGAAATCGTCAGGGCAGTGGCCAAGCACTTCAGGAAGGTGTAGGTAAAGCAGGTGTGATGCAAATAATCAGCTGTACCTCGAGGCTTGTTGGAAACAATGGGTATCTTCATCTAGAGGCGATCTGAAAATCAGGACTCTTAAAAATTCCTTTAGGTAAAGTGGAAGAGCAAACATCCTGGGAATGAGGAGTCAGTCTCCACCTCTTTGCCTTGAAATGTCAGTGTTGCCTCAATTAGTGTTGTGTGTGAGGTGTAATGGTGACCATGGTTGTCTGGAGGAGATATTGAGCAGCTCCTGTGTTTTGTGACTGGAAATATGTATTTAATGAATGCAACAGGTGATTTTGAAACCTGATAAAAGCCAGGAGGGGCTGTCCCATGTGGCTGCCACCACAGCAGCTCTCTCCTGCTGGTTTTGACTGGGCAGCTGGATCCCTGCTCTGGAGGGTGTGGAGGTGTGGAGCACCATCCTCTTCTCCCTTCTCTTCTGAGCCCTTGGTTACTTCCCTGAACATCTTGTTCCTGCTCCTCCTCCTGCCCAAGACTTTTCTCCCTTCCTATGGATGCTTGTTATTCTCTTCCCTCTCAGCCCCAAAGCTGTTCCATCTGACTTTACATCTCCCTGAAAAACCCTCCTTGTTTCCCGTGTGCATCAAGAAGCAGAGAAGCTCTGGTGGCAGCAGCCCAGGATCCTGCAGGAGGCTGGATTTTCCTGACCATCCCGCTTCTCTGGTGTGCCAGTCGGAGCGAAATCAGTTGACTCTGATCAGATGTGACATCCCCTGGGCCTCCTGCTAAGGCCAGACAGCAGTGCTGTGGCACTGGCTGCCTGCACCCTGCTTAGCTCAGCCAAAAGATGGATTGTGCACATCCAAAGGGACCCAAAAGGGACACGAGGGGAGGGAGGGGCTGGTTCTCTCTGTGTCGGGGTCTTGTGCTGGGTTTGGCTGGGGGAGAGCTCATTTTCTTCCCAGTAGCTGCTGTTGGTAACACAGGGATGTTTTCCTCATCTAACACAGAGCCAAGGCCTTTTCTGCTCCTCACCCCACCACGGGCAGGCTGGGGGTACGACAGAAATTGGGAGGGGACACAACTGATCCCAACTTCCCATAGGATGTCCCACGTTATGCTCAGCACATAAAGCTGGGGAAGGAGGAGGGAGGAAGGGGGAGATGTTTGGAGTGATGGCACTTGTCTTCCCAAGCCCCCTCTGTGTGTGATGGAGCCCTGCTTTCCTGGGAGTGACGACACCTGCCTGCCCACGGGAAGTGTGGAATGAATTCCTTGAGGTTTTTGCTTTACCTATGAAACTGTCTTTATGTCAGCCAGGGAATTTTCTCACTTTTACCCTTCTAATTCCTTCCTTCATCCCAGCTGGGATGGGAGTGGTGCTGGGGTTACACCTGGAGCAGGTACTCTTAAACTGTGGCCGAGGTTATGTCTGTGCGAGAGCAGGGGGATCTCCCAAAGGATTGTGGCCCAAGGATGAGTCCCTGCTGGAGCAGGCTCACCTTGGAGCTGTGCATGAGGTCGTGGTGGAGCACCCCAGAGCACGTGGCCTTGGATAAACCCCCAGCAGAGCAAGTACAGTCCTGCAGGGACTGAGGGCAGGGCTAAGGTTGTGCTGGAGCAGGTTCCCTCCTGGAGGGATGGTGCCTGTTGGAGCAGGTATGGGCATTGTGGCCCATGGAGAAGGCCCTGCTGGACCAGGAGCACCTCAAAGTGACGGTGGCTGTGGATAAGTGCCCACCACAGCAGCACAGAGAGATGGCTTATGGATAAGGCTCCACCTGGAGCAGGGACATCCCTGAGGGATTGCAGCCTCTGCACAGGTCCAAGCTGGAGCAGGGGCAGGAGTTCACTAGTTAAATCTAATGGTTTAATGGCCCAAAGGGACCAGGGGTGGAGAGTGGGATGGATACACCTTGAGATGGTTCTAGGCTGGGATTCGAGTTGCATGTGATGGGAATTGCTGTAGCAGGAACCCCTTGCTGTGCACAGGGCTGGGAGCAAGGGCAGGGGCTCCTTGCAGCACCAGACCCTTCAGTGACAGTGACTTTGAGCTGTGTTGACAAAACATCCCGCTGGGATGGCTGAGTGACATCCTGCAGGGCCTCCCTACCACCTGCCCTGTGGGGTGAGGGGCTGCTCCAGCACCTCTCTCTCGGTGTTGGGCATCACTTGTCCTTGTTACAGACCAACCAACCACCACGTCTCGCTGGTGGGGAGTGTCCAGACCAAGGAGTGGGATGAATCTCAGCTAGAAACGTGGGGGTGTGTCTGTGCCCTCCTGTCTGAGTGCTGGGACGGGGGCTGTGCCTCCAAACCTGGCAGGTATTTAACAACCAGTTGTGTGTGGAGTGTGTGTGTGTGCGTGTATATAATATCTTTTATTCCTCACGCATCTTTGCACGTTTCAATCCTGTTAAGACAAGGGGAGAACACATCCCCTGCTCATCAGACACTTGATTGCTTTCTGCTCTGCCGGCACCAGCCCGGCTCTGCGAGGCAC
Source organism: Neopelma chrysocephalum (assembly GCF_003984885.1). Taxonomy (NCBI): domain Eukaryota; kingdom Metazoa; phylum Chordata; class Aves; order Passeriformes; family Pipridae; genus Neopelma; species Neopelma chrysocephalum. Next base: position 1,104,375 of record NW_020897751.1, read on the forward strand.
GGCAGAAATGAAGCGTGGAGAGGAGCCGGCTTCTCTCCATTAGCACTGCTCCCAAACACAAAGGGACTCGGGTACCTTGCTAATGAGCTCCTTGGGAGTGCTGCAGGAAGGCAGATACTCCGGCTTTCCCTGACCTTCCCTCCTTCCAGGCTGGGAGGAAGCTGGACTTGTGGTGAGGGAAGGGAATTGAAGTTTGTGCTGGTTTAAAGGTAAACCTGCAGGGGAAATGAACTCAACTCAAAAGAGTTGTCAGAATAACAATTTAATAAAATAATACAATAGGTACGATTATACAGACAAAGAATTGGTTTTAACCCACAAAACCCAAATGTCTAACCCAGCACCCTGGGGCAGGAACAGAGTGGTGTTTGTTGGGCCCCCTGAGTCCAAAGGAAAAGGAGAGGGGAAAACCTGTTGGTGAGAGTGCTGGTGCAGTCTGGGCAAGAGTGGTGGTTGCAGTCTTCCTCTGGATCCCACGAGTGGTTAAAAAAGTCCCAAGACCCCAAGATTATATATCCTCAGGTTCAGGCAGGAATGCCCAGTGCCTCCCTCAGGGCGGGGAGTTCCACCCTGGGTGTGAGGACAGGAGCACCCTCCTGTCTCACAGTTCCACCCTGGGTGTGAGGACAGGAGCACCCTCCTGTCTCCCAGGCCTCTGAACACCCAGTTTACAGCCTGAGGGGTCAGGGCTGCTCTGGGCAGAGGGTGTAAATGCTCTATTGATAACAGTTTCTGGGCAATGGCATGGAAGGCTCTAGAATACACAGTTTTGGGTTACACCCATCCACTGATGAACTGCTCTAACTAGGAGAAGTTCCACAGTGCTTCTGCTTGGAGGAGGGACACAGGTGGTGCAACTCTTGTTTTGCTGCTTCTTAACTGACTCTGACAGGGATCTTGGCAGGAAGGGCTCCTGTGGCCTTTTTTTGGCAGCTCCATTCCAGGTGGATACCGTACTGCGGCCCAGCAGCCTTCTGTTAGTGGATTCCCAAGGGAATGCTGGTTATCCCTCTTACTTCCCTCCCTTCTCTGGCTGGATTTCTTAATGTGCCTGAAGGAGGGTTTGCTGCAGGCGTGGTGAGCTGGAATACCAGAGCACAGAGCCAGGGTTTGCCAGCACAGGTACATTCCATGTGCCTCTGCTGTTTGTTAGGGATTTGGCTCTGGGAAAAGCAACACTGGGATGAGTGTGGTGGAAAATCCCACCTCTGCTCCTGTTGTGCAGGAAGCAGCTGCTTTACCCTTGTTATCTTCTCATCAGCCACTGTTGCAGGTACTTCAAGAGCACGTGTTGTCCATGACTAGGAACAAATTAGCACTTCCCTCATAAATCCTCCAATTTTTTTTTCCTTCAGACTTTGTGCAAGGATGGCTGTTACCATTATTTAGGTAGGGAAAACAACCCCAAAACTGAGCTCATCAAGCAAATCTCAGCTTTTTGGTTTTGTGCAACTATTCTTGCATAGATAAAACAGGTGTTTTGAGGTTTTAAAAATTATATTTCCTTTTTGAAAGCCAAAAATAGCTTAAGTAGGGAACCACTAGCGTGGTGTTTAGAGCATCCCTCGGGATGTACAAAGCCAGGTTAAGGCATTATCCCAGTGTTTGCAGGTACAAATGGAAAAGCTTCCACAGAGAGTGGGGCTGCTCCATCAGTGTGGTGAGGACAAACCCGTGGGAGACCTGCCAGGAACATGAGTCCATATTTCACCTCTGGAGCACAGTGGCTCCTTGTTTCAACTGGAAATCCCACCTGTGAGCTCTAAAGAACTCTTTCAATTGCAAGTTCAATTTGTTTCCACTCGTTTTTCGGCGTTTTCCACCACAAAAGGTTCTTGCTGGGCGAGTGTTGCGAACTGGAGTCCCACTGTCTGATTGAGCTCTCTGGATTCAAAGGGCACAAAGCCTTGAACTGTGTGGCTGGTGCTGAGGAAGGCTCCTGTTTAAGTACCAGAGTATGTTAAACTGATGCAAAAAATGTGACTATTTAGCCAAGGGAACAGAAAGCTTTGGGAATTTGTTGATGTGGGAGGGTGAGCTGGGACACCCTGACCTGTGCACTGAAGTAAAGCAGAGGGTCGTGTTAACTGTGTGAAACATGGAGGAATGTGTAAAGTACCTGGAAGGGGGGAATCTTTACAGGGATTTGAAGTTTTAATATGTGCTGGAGGAGCCTTCTGAGGCTTAGGTGATAGTTCCTGGGAAGCCTTCGGCTCCATTGCCTCGTCTGATTTCCTTGGTCAGCAGTTGAAATGCTTTGTGACTTTGTTCAGACTGAGGGAATGATACATCATGGGGAGATAATATTCCACGCTTTTCCCGAGCTTCTTAATGGAATTTTTATCAGTTCCACTGAAGCATATGATGCACAGAAAAGCTGGCCTGCTGTCAGGTTGTCTGCTCTGTAGCTGCTTCAGAATTGCTTTGACTTCCCGGTGAAAATACGAGAGGGGCCATCCCACCCTAAATCCCAGGTGTCTGCAGCCACCAGATCCCATGGAATTCCTTTGTCACCAAGGGACGGGGAAGGCAGGACTGTGGGCTGCCAGTCCTGAGCATCCCCTGTTGGTGCTTCAGTGCTCCATCCCTCTCTCTTACCCTCTCTGCAGTTCTTTTTCCTCCCACCACCATCATCTGCTTGTTTCAAACCTCTCTCGTGCCCTGCGTGTTTTCAGAAGACCTAAAAAAGTCTGTTTTTTTTTTTTTTAATCTGTTTGTGTTGGTGATCCCGAGATTGCTCAGACACAGCTGTTCAGAGCCTTGACACCATTTTCTCTGGGACTGCTTTGTCGTCTCAAGTGCACTTTGCTGCAGTACTTACACAGAGGATAAAAGGCAGCCACCTCAGCAAATTAGTGTGAAAGCACTGGGGAAGAGTTGTAGATATGTAGTGGTTTGTTTTTTTTTTTTTTCTTGAGTCCAGATCTAGCCTGTGGCCTGTGCTTTTGAAAAGTATTTGTTGTGCAGAGAGGGCTTCTGAGAGGTTAAATCCACTGTCTGTGCCCTCATCTGAAGGGTAAATCAGGTGCTGCATTGGCAGGGATCTCTCTGTGTGGTAAAACTTTAGCAGGCAGGGTTTGATTCAGGTGATTGTGGGGAAAAAAAATCATCATATATCATTTAATACCTCGCCTATGAACACAGGCTGTGAGAGAGTTGGGGGCTCAGCCTGGAAAAGAGAAGGCTCTGAGCAGACTTTAGAGCCCCTTCCAGTGCCTAAGGAGGCTCCAAGGGAGCTGGAGAGGGACTTTGGACAAGGGATGGAGGGACAGGACAAGGGGGTTTGGAATAGATATTATGAAGGAATTGTTCCCTGTGAGGGTGGGGAGGCCCTGGCACAGGTTGCCCAGAGAAGCTGTGGCTGCCCCTGGATCCCTGGAAGTGTCCAAGGCCAGGTTGGATGGGGCTTGGAGCAACCTGAGCTAGTGGAAGGTGTCCCTGTCCATGGCAGGGGGTGGGAATGGATGAACTTTAAGATCCTTTCCAACCCAAACCATTCTGGGGTTCTGTTCTGTGTAGCCCTAATTCTAACGTGTGCTAATTTGCATAATGGAAAAAAAGTTTTCACTCCTCCACGTGCTACAGGTGTTCAAATATGCAATCCTATAACCAAAAAAAAAAAAAAGGAAGGAAAAAACCCCCCCCCAAACTCCTCTGGGGGGTTATAATGCTTTTTAAACCAGAATCTCAAAATGCCCAGTCTCACTTTTGGTTGCTGTCTGACAAGGCTTCTCTTTGCAGCAGCCTCCACCCTGAAGGCAGTGGGTTGAAAGCTCTCTCTAACCAGCAGCTGGGGTGTGTTGAAGGAAATAACTCCTCAACCTATGGCCAGTCTGGAAGAGCAGCCACCTGATGTGCCCTGTTGGATTATTAGAGGCTGGGTTGTGGTCCAGGCATGGCTGAGCAGAGCTCCCTCATGGAAGGCTGAGGTGAAGAGCTTGTCCTTGCTGCTGGGGCTTCAGCTGAAAAGCTCATTTTTATGCCCAAGAGTGGTCACAGCACAGAGATTTCTGCTGGGGAACAAAGGCAAATTCCTCATCAGAGAATGTAATCAAATGGTGATGCTGCAGCTGGTTCCTTCCAGCCTCTAAATGCAGACAAAATAGCATATAGTAGAGAAAAAACGTTTGCTGAGTTAACTGGGCTATATTTAGATGCCAAATAAACAGATTTCTGCTCTTGACCCTCCCCCTCAACACCCTAAAACTGCTTTTTAGACTGTCTGCAAAAGTCTTGGCTGTTTGTGGCTTCTGTTCTCTGCCAGGGAAGTAATTCAGAGCAGTAGGGAAAGGACATCTGTCACAGCTGGACATGGAAAGGCAGGTTCTTGGGCACACAGTCCCCGTGTCCAGCCTTGTTCCCTCTCCTTGGCCTTTTTTTAGCACAGCATCCACAGGCTGTTATAGGAAAAAAACCCTAAACCCCCCCTGACTCCTCCCCATGTGGGTCCATGGGAATCGCAGGAGGTTTAACAAGGCCAAGTGCTGGTGCTGCCCCCGGGTCAGGAGAACCCCTGGGATCAATCCAGGCTGGGGATGAGCAGATGGAGCAGCCCTGGGAGAAGGCCCTGGGGGTGCTGGTGGGGCAGAGGCTGGACCTGCCCCGGCCCAGAAACCCCCCGTGCCCTGGGCTGATCCCCCAGCGTGGGCAGCAGGGCAGGGGGGGATTCTGCCCCTCTGCCCCTCAGGGGAGACCCCCCTGCAGAGCTGCTCCAGCCCTGGGAACAGCCCAGCAAGGACATGGAGCTGCTGGAGCCAGTCTAGAGGAGGCACCAAGATGATCAGAGGGCTGGAGCAGCTCTGCTGGGAGGAAAGGCTGGGAGAGGTGGGATTGTTCAGCCTGGAGAGGAGAAGCTTTGGGGTGACCCAATTGTGACCTTACAGGACCTGAAGGGACTGACAAGAAACATGGAGAGAAACTATTTCCAAGGGGCCCAGAGTGTCACGACAAGAGGGAATGGCTTCCCACTGCCAGAGGGCAGGGTTAGATGGGGTAGTGGGAAGGAATTGTTCCCTGGGAGGGTGGGGAGGCCCTGGCACAGGTTGCCCAGAGAAGCTGTGGCTGCCCCTGGATCCCTGGAAGTGTCCAAGGCCAGGTTGGACGGGGCTTGGAGCAACCTGGGCTAGTGGAAGGTGTCCCTGCCCATGGCAGGGGGTGGAACTGGATGGGCTTTAAGGTCCCTCCCAACCCAACCCATTCCATGACCAACATGGCCTCACTGGTCCATGTAAGAAGTATGAGATGAAATACAAGCACTGCCCTTACACGATGCGTTTCCACCCCGTTTTTCCCTGGAGCAGCCTCTTTTCCTGGCACTGCTGTTGGTACTGACTGTACAGTTAGCCCTTTATTCATGTGTGCATAAATTTGACTGTTTTTAAAGCAAGCAAAATAGCCCAGCCTAATCTTGCCAGAGCAGATTAGGAGAGGGAGGCTTCAGATCCTCAACAATCCTCAAATCCTCGCGACTGAGGATTTCATCTGCCTGCATGGAGTGCTGCTGGCAACCTCAGGGGTGGCCAGAGTGTAGGAGGAAGTTAGTTTATTCCTTTATTCTTTTTCCTTCTCAGACATACTCGTGCTGTTCATGTGGTTTTTCCCTCCTCATTTCCAAGCTGGGGAGTTGGTGTTGCCCCGGAGGAGAGGATCGTGGGCAGCACTGGCATTGCTCCCACCCCATCACTGCAGGCTTTGATCTGTTTGGCTTTCAGTGCTGATTAGTTTTTATATCCCATTTTATATATTTCAACTGTAATTCCTTCCTAAGCAGGAGCCCTCAGTGATTGGGAATTAGGTTTCACTCCGGATTAAACAGCAAAAACCACAAGGCACAGCAGCAGAAACAGGGCACTTGAAATCCCAGTGTTCTCATTTAAGGGACATTGATTTTCACAGGCAGGGAAGGTTTCCACAGATTTCCACCTAAATAACAAACCTCAGTGGTTAATAGGTTATTGGCAGATTTATTTAGGGTTTTCTTTTCCTATTAACCTGAGAATAAATCCCACAGCAGTCTTTAAGGTTGGGTTTGTCTCTTAGGGGTATGCTAATGACATGAGGAGTTTTGAATAGTTAAAATTCAGGCCAGAAACTTTCTGGGTGATTTTTTTTTTTTTTTGGGGGGGGGAGGGTGATTTTGGGTAATCTAAAAGCTGTGTGGAGCTCAGCTTGATCCTTGGAAGGTGTAGCTGTTCCCTTGGGATTGCTGCTGCTGGATTTGCAGCTCGGTGTGCTGGGCATATCTGTCCAAAATAACAATGAAATGAGAGTAATTCTGCCTGGCACTTCTTTGTTCTTGACCTCTCCTGCCTCTGCAGACTTCTCTGAGCTGCCTGGGGGGGAGATATGACAGTGGTGAAGCTGCAGCTCGGGGAGATCCCTTGCTCAGCTCTGGTTTGGGTTGTACCTGATTCTTTGATGCTGGCTGGGGGGCACAGGACAGCCCTCAGCTCTCAGGTGTTCTCCAGAGCTCACAGGCCTTGGCAGGAGATCAGCCAAGATGGAATATCAGCAGGAATTCCTCCTGTGTTGTGGTTTGGGTGCAAGTCAGAGCGTTTAACTGGGAATGCTGTAATTGGGGTGGGGTTGGGTGGGATTTCTGTGTTTGCCTCTTCATTTGCTGTGTTCCTCAGAGCCCTGCCTGGGTTTTCTGCAGTGCCAGCAGCTCCCTGGGCACAGCTAACTCTGATTTAAGCTGTCTGACACACAACCCTCGCTGCATTTTGCTGTGGCATAATCACCAGCGTGACCATAAAACCTGTTTATTTGGAATTGTTCACCGAATAAAGATTAAAACAAGTCTACTGCTTCTCACAAAATTAGGGGGGATTCAAGCCTTGTTAGTGGTTGAATCCTTGTGTGACCTCCTCAATAATCTGTGTGAAAGCATCCATCCCATCATTCTAGCACGGGAAGATGGCAGAGATGGGTCTGAAGGCGTGGGGGTTTTGTCTGGGTCCACGTAAACCTTGTTTAACCCCCTTCTCAGCCCCCACCCCCTTTGCTGTTCTTGGCAGTTTTATTTCCTTGCCCACGAGATAATGCCAAGCTTTCTCCTTGTGTGACAGCCGAGTGGGATTTACAGCTGTGGCTTATGCAAACAACCTGTAAAAATGTTATGGAGTGTTTAAAAAGTAATAGTAGTTATAATTCAAGCAAAGAACAAATAAACACTTGTATTCTCCTCGGTGTGCACAGAGTTGTGTACAGACCTTAACTCAGGTTGGAGGGGGAGAGACATTATTGGGAGAGATTTCTTTTTTTTCCTCCCTGAAAAGGGCTGTCTAAGTAAAATATTCTGTTTTAATAACACAGGGATTTTTAGGGCTCCACAGACTACATACAATTTACTTGACCTTTATAAATAGAACAGTCCTGTCTCTCTCTATTGAAAAAAGAAGGAAAAAAAAAAAGAACCCAACCTGCAAGAAGCATAGAAATTTATTAAGTTGTTAGATTTTATTCCTTGAGCAGAAAGGCCAATTGTCCAAGCAGGATGTGGGCAGAATAGCACCAGATAGACCAGCTCTCAGATTGGTGCCAAAAAAAAAATGCAGATCCATAAAACTGGCAGAGGAAAACTGACTGTTGTGTTCCTGAGGGTCTCGTGCCTTGGGTTGGAGCAAAGAGTTGCTTGGGGAGGAAAGAAATGCTGGGATCTGGTGAGCACCTTGGGAAGTTTGGCATCAGGTTGTGCCAGGGGAGGTTTAGATCAGATATTTAGGAGGAATTTCTTCCTGGAAAGGGTGGTCAGGCATTGGAGGGGGAGGTGGTGGAGTCCCTGTCCTTGGAAGCATTCAAAGAACATGTGGATGTGGCACTTGGGGACATGTGGACACGGGGGTCCTGGGTCATGTTTGCTGATCTTAGAGGGCTTTTCCCACCTTAATAGTTGCAAATTAACGCCACCAACAGCTGAAATCGTGAGCTGTAGATGAAAAAAATTGTGGGAATTGAGATCTTAGTGTTAGTTTAACATCTGTTTAGAAACATTGCACCTAATATTGCAGAGGGCTTTTGTCCTAAGGGACACCCAGGTTAAAGGTTATTAAAGACCTGGTAATTTTCTTCTTGGACTGGAGGGGGAGGAAAATCACAGAATGTCAGAATGGTTTGGGTTGGAAAGGACCTTAAAGATCTTGTTCCACCCCCTGCCATGGGCAGGGACACCTCCCACTAGCCCAGGTTGCTCCAACCTGGCCTTGGACACTTCCAGGGATCCAGGGGCAGCCACAGCTTCTCTGGGCAACCTGGGCCAGGGCCTCCCCACCCTCCCAGGGAACAATTCCTTCTCACTGTCCCATCTAACCCTTCCCTGTGTCAGTGGGAAGCCATTCCCCCTTATCCTGGCACTACAAAATGGACCCAAGCAAGCAAAAGGTACCAGTTCCTCTGTCTGGGAGAGGTGGATCCCTGTCCTCATTGGAGAAACTCGGGAGTTTTCATTCCTGGAGTGAGTCTGTCTCGTAGGGACACACTTAAAGTGCTTTTCCAAGGATCTGCCTGGGCATCATAGCTGGATAAAATGTTCTGTTGGGTGAGCAGAGGTATTTTATTTAAGATAAGGTGAATCTCGCGTGACCCAGTGAGTGACCTACATGTTGTGTGCACAGGGGTAAATAAACTGCATTCCCTTGGAAATAAAGGATGTTTCAATCCTGCTGTTACAGCAGATGTGAAAGTGCAGTCCCTGGATGAACAACAGCCTGCACAGAAATCAGCTGCTCTTTCTTGGCTTTGAATTTGCTTTTAACTCCTGCTGCTGCTCCTGTTTGCTGGGTGAGAGGAGAGAACAGGTTTAAATTCAGGTTTAAGAAAGATAACGCTGAAAGTTGTGCTGTTTGCTCACTGACTTCAAAGGTTTCTGCATTTTAGTTCCTTCAACTCACTAAAGGAAGGTGTTTTTTTTCAGGAATTCTGGTGCCAGTTAGTTTCCTTGTTGGTTTAACACAGGCTTGGGCTGATCTTTCTGATCATCTCTGCTCATCAAGATGCAGGATACCAGCGTACATTCCAAGAGTTTGGGTCTGCTTTTGACTTGAAAGAATGAATTGTCTGAGCACCTTTAAAATCCACTTAAATGTCTTTTAAATGACACTCTTCAGGCCTGTTGGGATTAAACTGGACCCGAAGTTGTTTTGGCTCCTTCCAGTAGTTCCTGTTTCCTCTCCGGAAACAACTCTGGCACACAGGTTTTCTCCAGCTCCTTTCAGCTCTTTCTGTGTATTCCTTCATGTAAATATTTCCCAAAAGCAGCCTGTGGAGCGTGGAACAGACTCAGAAGGTGGAAGAGTTGTAGCAATGCTTCTCAGAACTGCATTCCCAGTCCTGTCAAATATTTGGGACAGTGGAAACAAACTCTGTTTCCCTGCACCCCGGGAGTGTAGGATGGGAAGAACCACTGGCTCTGCCTTGCTGTGATAAACTGATGTGTTCTGCTTTTCTGTGTATGGCTTTTTACCCCCTTTCCATGGAATCCCAGACTGGTTTGGGCTGGAAGGGACCTTAAAGCTCATCCATTCCCACCCCTGCCCTGGGCAGGGACACCTTCCACTAGCCCAGGTTGCTCCAACCTGGCCTTGGACACTTCCAGGGATCCAGGGGCAGCCACAGCTTCTCTGGGAATTCCATCCCAGCCCCTCCCCACCCTCACAGGGAACAATTTCTTCCTAATTTCTATCCAAACCTCCTCTCTGTCAGTCTGAAGCCATTCCCCCGTGTCCTGTCCCTCCATCCCTTGTCCAAAGTCCCTCTCCAGGCTTCTGGTGAGCTCCCTTTACCTACTGGAAAGAAATTTCCACCCAATCTGATGCAAGAACCTCTGCTACTTCCTTCTTCCTTTCCTGTTCTTCCACATTAAACCCTCTGGCTCCTTGCAGCCCCATTTCCAACTTGAGTTTTCCTCCTGGCCTGGGGCTCAGCTTTGTGCCCCTCTCCTGCTGCAGGCTGTGCTTTGTGCTTTGCTTTGCCACTGCCCCGTGGAAGCAGCAAGACAGGAAGGGGCAGGAATTTGCAGGGGGAGCAGGAGGGGAGAAACAATTTGGGAAGAGGGTGGAAGGAAAGGAAAAAGAAATGCGTGGTGCTGTGCACTAGGAATGTCAAGGGAGGCACTCAGACAAACAAGGAAGATGATCCAGAGTTGTTGCAATGGGAGCAAACATTTTGGAGTTTGGAGGCGGAGTGGGAAAGGGATGAGACATGAGGGTGGTGGAAAACTGGGAGAGTAAGTGCAGGATGGTAATGCAAGGAAAGGAAAGTAATCACACAAGTCCATTATGGGAGCAAACTTAGTTTGCTGCTCATATGATGCAGATAAAGGTAACTTAATTCTGTGCCCTCCTCTGGCTTGTTTTGTCTGTCACAGTTCTCAGCCTTGAGGGCTGGTTCTTCTCTGCAGTGCCCTGCTGAGAGCCCTGCTGTGAGCCAGAGGGTTTCTGGAGCTGGGCAGCAGAGGGGCAGCCCCTCTGACCTGTCCCTTTGGGCAGCAGGGACGTGGCTCACTGCCCGTGGCTGCAGCTCGTGGTGTAGCAGCTGCTTTTCAATCAGTAGCCAGCAAACTAAGTTTGCTCTGCCCCCACATCCCAGTGAAGTGTTTCTCCCAAAACACCTGGAATCTGAGTTCTTGTTGGCACTCCCTGAAGCGTGGGATACCCCTGGGCAAGTGGTGTCTTCGTTTCACCTGCCACACCAGATCCTGGGCATCATCTGTAGTGGTGGGTTGGCTTTGCAGGCCAGCATCCTTTCACTCTCAGGGCACGCTCTGAACTCTCCAGCCAAAAAAAAAAAGTACCTGGAAAGCCCTTACAAAGCCTGTCAGCAGGAGAAGGAATTCAGAGAAAGAAGGTGAAAAATAATCTGTCTTGTCTACTACAGTGCCAAGCATCCCCTGTTCTAAATAACAATTTGCAAAGAATATTGCTGGAATAAACAAATCTAGTCAGCACAAAAATAGGTGACATAACTTCTTGAATAAAACTGAGCAGCTAAAAAGTCACCAATGAATCACTTAATTTAAGAGTAGCAGCAAACTGGCTCATCTGTACTGTGGCTGTCAGATTTTTAAGACAGCAAACAGAAACAAAACATAATACTTCCATGCTTCTGGTGCCTACAATTAAGCAGTGAATTCAAGGGCAGTATCCCACTTGTAATGTATTCAGAGGGATTGTTTTAAAATGGATGTCTCTAAAATCTTTCATGCTGTTCAGCTCATTAACTGCTGCACTTTGGTTTGGGTTTGGTTTTCTTTGTAATATGTGTCCCATTGATGCCACGTGAGTTGTGCCAGGGGAGCATCCCAGAGGCCTGAGGATTAAGGATACAGTCCTTTCTAAAGCTTCTGAAGCTGTCTGGGGTTCCTCTTAAGCTTGTCTCTCAGGTGTGATTCCCCGTGCTTTCAAATCCTGGTTGCTGGGTGCGTTCCTGGATTTCCCCGCTGGCAGATCCGTGTGTCACCGTCTCCTCTTCTGTTCTGCCTGGATAATCCCATCCCATTCCGTGTTCACCCACAGTCTTTGCTTGAAAGGGGATTCCCCCACCCCCTGATGTGACAGCAACAAGCTGCAGGGACGTGTCACACACCCTGTGAGTGAGAGCAGAGCCTTGTTCCTGTCTGCAGAGCCTGTCCAGGATGGCAATCCGTGTGCTTCCCATCACCACGCAGCTCCAGGATTCCTGGCTTATTAAAGGAATGGCTTGCTTGGCTTGCTGAGGGAGGCAGAGGAGCAATCTGCTTAATGCATGTTGCTGTCTGTCCTCGAGAAGCAAGTGGTGCTCTGGTTTCTCGTTGAAAGGACCCTGTTTGTAAAGAGCTTTCCCTTGGGAACAGCTCAGCTGGGACTGGGGCTGGAACAACCAGGTTACAACTGCTCTTAGGGCTGGAGTGAGTGATCCCCAAAACAGGCTCAGCAGGGTCTGGAGGGTCTGGAACACAAATCCTATGAGGAGCAGCTGGGGGGGCTCAGCCTGGAGAAAAGGAGGTTCAGGGGGGATCTTCTGGATCCCTAAAATGCCCTGGAAGGAGGTTGGAGCCGGGGGGGGTCGGGCTCTGCTCCCAGGGAACAAGGGACAGGAGGAGAGGGAAC
>NW_020897751.1:1126457-1206286 GCF_003984885.1 Neopelma chrysocephalum
AAAGGTTGGAAAAGACCTTTAAGATCATCGAGTCCAACTGGCTTCCAGTGGGTTTTCCTGCTCCTTTGCTGTGGTTTAGATCAAATTTCCCAGCTCCTTCTCAAATCCTGCACCGGGTCTGATTCCCACAAGGGAATTGTCCCATTGTTTTGTGCTGAGGACAACAGGGGAGGTCTGACTTGAACCAGGAATTCCCTCCACCCTTTGTGGCTGTTCTTGCAGCCCCTCCACTTGAAAGGCTGATTTATTTTATCAAGGAGAAAGCCTTATTTTGAGCCTTGGAATGAAGTAAATGCCTGAAATTGAAATGCAAGTTGATATGACTGATGCCAAGGCCCTTATTATGCTTTGCTTCTTGGGCGGGCAGTTGAGTAAGGTTAATAATTAGTGTCTTTGTTAGGATTTGGGGGGACCTGTAGGGGTGGCTAAGACCAAAAGAGCAGTGCTAAGCCAAGGCTCAGCATGGGAAGCTCTTCCACAGGAGGAGGGAGTAGGAAATGGGGTTGTCTGGGCAGCCTTACAAATTACCAGCTTCTCGCTGTACTGAAGGGAAGAAACAGCACAGATGAAGGGTTTGATTTGCACACAGGAGGAACTGGAGTGTTGGTGTGTAAATTCACACTAAGGTTCTTAGGAGCACAGTGGTTTTAGAGCAGGGTTGTCCTGCAGACAGGACTTGGGAATTCTGGTCCCTTTTCATCACCTGGTCAGTTCCTGATGGACTCTGATGGCAAGCAGAATGTTTTGCTGGAAGAACCTCAAAACTCTCAAAAGCATCTCTAACATTATTGTGCTGCAGATGACCCTGAGGTGTCCTGCAGCAAAGGCAGGGGATCTCCAAGGCTGGCTGGGTTTGGTCTCCTGAGATCCCCGTTTTGGCTCCTTGTCAGGAAGACGCGCTCCATTAGCGTGCCTGGCTTTGAAAGCCTCTCTTTGTGCTCGTGTTTCCAGAAGACAAAGCACTGCTGAATGCACCAGCTCTGCAGGGAGCTGCTGTGTGCCTGGGCTGTGTCACAGCAGCAGATCCTGCAGCCCACGGGAGGGGAGCTGCAGGGTGACAAGTGAAGGGCTGTGGGTGTTCTGGGGGCTTCGCTTTTGGTCTAGACCGAGATTTCACATCCTCAGCTGTTCATTTGCATGAACACTGGATGGTGTCGAGCTTGGCAGTCTGAGGGGAGGGCTGGAAGGTTCACTGCAGTGACTCACCGTGTAGTAGCACTTTAATTGTAGAAATGGGAAGAATCCGGGGAAAATCAGGAAAAACGCATCAGTGGTTCTGTTGCACGTTTTCCCTCATGGGAGGACATGGGCAGAGGCATCTCTGGAGTGAGCAGGTTTGGCCATGTGTGCCCGTTCCAGGTGGGCTCCCAGAGAGCAGGGGAACAGGGAATTCCAGTGTCTGTGTCCTCAGGAGCAGCTCCTTCCTTACTCAGCTTGGCAAAGTGGCCACTGAGGGCTCCAAACTTCCAACCCGCTCCTGGGCCCAGCCAGAGCTGCACGGAGAGTTCTGTGCACACTGACAGGACTTGGGAATTTTCCATGTAGTCAGCAAAGAAATGAATTAAAGGTGGTGTTATTCCTGTACCAGGGGTGCCTCCTGGAGTGATCAGAACACCCTTAGATTAATGCTCCAAGAATCAGTGCAGCAGCACACTTTGGTGTGCTCCAGTTTGTGTAAGGAATAGAAAATATAATAAACTCAGTCATAAATCCTTTAACTTCTTGTTTGTGTTTCCTTTCAGTTCTGTATATGGAAGATATTCCAAGTGGCCACGTTATTCTTTGGTGTTAAACTTGTAGCTAAAAGAGGACATTGCAACCTCATGGAATCTGTTTTTATTTTGATACTTGATGTATCTAAAACTTGATTACAACAAGTTAATGTTTCTGTAATTTATTTTTTTTTACTTCTCTGCACATTTTTAGGGAAAATGCTGAATTTTTTCCCCCAAGGAAACACTCACTGGGGCACTGTGTGGTTGTGCTGAAGGTCACTAGAAATGAGCTGGGCTGGTGGATAAAATCTCATCTTTCTCTTTGTGCCACAGGTCCAAGGAGCTGATAAAGGAAGCAATCCTTGACAATGACTTCATGAAGAACCTGGAACTGTCCCAGATCCAGGAGATTGTGGATTGTATGTATCCCGTGGAGTATGGCAAAGACAGCTGCATCATCAAGGAGGGAGACGTGGGTTCCCTGGTGTACGTCATGGAAGGTAGGATTCAAATTCCCTTTTATTTCAACACGTGCGGAGACAAAAACTTGGTTTCATGGGAAAAATAATTTCAAGGAAAAAGGTTGAAGGCATTGTCTAAATATGGTGGTTGAAAAATTGTGTGGATTACTCCTGCCTGGAAAATTTCTGCCTGGATTTGTGCGCCTCCCTATATAAAGAAAGGAGGTGAAAGCTGTTAACCTTGCACTGAGATCCCTTGGAATAAACCTCCACTAAATATAGTTCTTTGGCTTGGAGACAATACCAACGGTTTGCTGCATGAATTAGGGACTCAGCAGAAGGATTGGTGTTCTGGAAATGGGAAAAGCCTGTTAAAACAAGGAGAATATGGTCACAGCCCACTCCTTGTAGGGCGTTGGGAGGGCAGGGATGTGAATGTTGGCTCTCAGCAGCAGCCATGCTTGGGATAATAGGAAGTGGTATTTTCCCCTCCTGGGCACAAAATAAGTGTAGCAGCTGCAGTTTAGCACATCTGATTTGTCACAGTGTGTGTTGTGCTGTGGCAGGGGTTTGTTTTCTGGGTGGGACACAAGAGCAGTGGATATTCAGGTTTCTGAAAACCTGCCCATGGGATCAGTGTTGCCAGTGCTGCTCTTCTCCAAAATGTCAGCTCTTTGCATTGGTATCTTCTTCTCCTTTCCAAGTTTCCTCACTCTTCATGTGGCAAATTGAGCAGATTTTATGTATGTTTGGGTTTTTGATTTGTCAGGAAGTGCATGTCTGCTGTAAGAGTTACTGAGCTTGGTCCATCCAGCATCCCTCTTCTCAGAGTGAGTTCTGAGGGAAATGTCCCTGTTGTCATCCAGAGAACACAACAAGCAAATTCCTGGTGGGATTTGGTACCATGCAAATGGACAGATAATTATGAAATTCTTCAGAACTGTCTGGTAGGCTCAAAAACATTTTGGCCAGGTAACACCTGAGGGGAGTGGAGGTTTCTCTCTTGCCCATGTGTACGTCAATTCCTGAAATTTTTCTTTGAAACAAAACTATTTCCAAGGCAGTAAGCCATCCTTTAAACAAGGTTTCCTGCCAAATTCTCGATGCTGTATAGCTGCAAATGCTCTTCACTAGTTTCCCAAAACAACTTTAATCTTCTGTCCTTTTAAGGTTAAGTCCTTTCTCAAGGCACAGGTTTAATTCCTTTGGCTTTTCACGGTTTGAAATTTTGCACGTTCAGGTGGTGTTTCTGTGAAGTGTTGGGGGGGTGTTGCCAAAGTGTTTCCTCTCCCAGCATTATGTGGAAAGATTTAAACTTTTCAGTCCTTTGTTTGAGCACAGAGACTGCTTGGAGGTGCAGAATCTGTCCTGTGGATCATATAAAAACCTGCCTTTAAATAGCATTGTTTTCCCAGTGAAAATGTGGAGGATTTTCCCTGCCCAGCTCTGTGCTTGCTTCCCAAAGCCCCCTCACATCGGAAGGTTGCTCATAGTATTTTTGTTTATCCAAGGCAGCTGGTTTGGGATGCTGTGTTCAATATTGTCCCTCGAAAACCCCCCTGTAACAACAGGGCCTGTCAAAATCAGGGTGTGCTTCTCTCCTGCTCGTTCCTCCCTTTCCTTGGAGGGGATTTTTTGGGGGGGGATTTATGGGCAGAGCTGTGCCCACCGTGGTTTGTGGTATTGAACAGGGCTTGGTACTCAGGTAACTCTATTATTTATCAGGTTTGATTACATTTATTATGATTATTTATCAACTGGCCATCTGATGATGAAGGTACCACAAATGTGTGCCAAAACTTGTGTGTCTGTTGGGCACTGGAGCCTGCCCACGTTGTTCTGGCAGCCCTGTGGGTGAGGGCACAACTTGGCTCTCCCCCAGTCTTTGCTTGGCCTTGTAACTTAATTTAAGGATATTTAGATAGCTCCCTAAATATGCATAATGCCTTGCAAACAGAATTATGAAGAGTTGATGGCCTATGTTTAGACATAATGCAATGAGTGGTGGTGAAGTCATGGAAATGGAAGAAGACTGTATGGAATGGGCTGGACTGTGGTTGTGAGAAGGGGCTCAGGAGCTCATTTTGCCTTATCATTCTGTGCCATCTCTCAGTTATGAACACCCCACACCCAAATATAAACTCTTCTTTACAAACCTCTACTGGACAAACCCATCTTGGGGCGTTACTGAGAGGTATTTCTCAAAAAAAAATCAAAAAACTCTGTTTTTCTTCCACTAATTCTTCCCTTTCTTGACCTTCAGGCCGTGATTAAGAGGGATAAAAATTAGTCCTGGAGGTGCTTTGGTGGCCAACACTCTTGTGCTTGTTTGTAATTTATGATTCAACATTTGGATGAAGTGTCTTACCAGAAGTCTGAGCTGGGGCTGTTTGCTTGGACTGATTTTATATCATAATTGAAGTGGGATGGATTTGGGAGCCTCCATCATGTTCCCTGTTAATTGCTGGGCTCTCGTGTGTCCCGGGGAAGCAGCAGCGCTGTTGGGTCTGATTTTCTCCTCTGCAGACACGAGGACTCTGCTGGTCCTGATGAGACCTCTCAAGTGATGAGCCTTGAGTGTTCTGCTTCTCCACCCTGAATGTTAAAATGCGTTTGCTGAGCTCAGTGAATCTTAAAATGATGATGAGTGTTGACCTCAGATTCTTTCTTCTTCAGCGGAGCTCGATGAGGCTTTAACCACAGAATGGTTTGGGTTGGAAAGGGACCTTAAAACTGCCTAAATGCACCCCCTGCCATGGGCGGGGACACCTCCCACTAGCCCAGGTTGCTCCAACCTGGCCTTGGACACTTCAGGGATCCAGGGGCAGCCACAGCTTCTCTGGGAATTCCATCCCAGCCCCTCCCCACCCTCATAGGGAACAATTCCTTCCCACTATCCCATCTAACCCTGCCCTCTGGCACTGTGAAGTCATTCCCTCTTGGGCCCTCCATCCCTTGTCCAAAGTCCCTCTGCAGCTCTTTTGTGGGCTCCCCTGCTTCCCTAAGGTAATCCCAGCTTCCCTGCACTCCTTGTGTGGGAATGGCTGTAGGCTGTACCTCAGCAAAGAGCCAGGAGAAAGCTCACCTCCACTTTTCCATGTTGTCTTTAGCTCCAGCAGAAAGGTAATTCCATGATGCCCAATTCTGGATTTACACGCTCAGTCACATTCATTTCTGCAGTTTTCCTACCTGGAATAATGGCCTTGGCTCTTCCCTGCCTGCAGTGACTGTGTAAAGACTTTGTGTTCTTTGTCCTGTTGTTCCAAGTGTTCCATCAGAATTCCTCCCATCCCTGCATTTCTTCTTGTAATCAGGAGTGAGAGCAGCGCTGGTACAAAGGGGTGTGGTCCAGTCTCACCCTCTAAACCCAGGAATTGCTAATCTGCTCCTCCAAGAGAGGAGGCTGCCCCAGTCCTGGGAGTCTTCCCTCTCCTGGGTGTCCAGCTGGACTTTTTGGACTGGCTCTGCTTTTTTTTCTTTTTTTTTTGTTGAATCTTTAAAGTTTTATGCAAAGTGTTTGATGGTTTGGTTTTGGTTTTCCTTCTCTAGTTTGTGTTTTGGGGTGTTGTTATTATTCATCTATTTTTAAGCCATTGAAATAGAGGTAGGATTGAACTGGGACCCTGCCTGGTTTCCTGGGGGGCTCTCAGGAGACACAGCCCTGAGGAGCTGTGGAATGAGCACTGTGGTTGTGGGAGACCCTCCTGGGACCTTCTCTCCAGGGCCAGCCCTGCTGCACAGAGACAGAGGGGGATCATAGCAACAAACCCCAAGGATTGCTGTTTCTATCAGCTCTGAAGCTTTGGAAATGTGGATTTGGGCTGAACTTGGGCTCCTGTTCCTCTTTGAGTTAGCAGTGAGAAAAAGCTTTAAGCTGAAATGGAAATTTCTCAGCCAGCAGAACCCTACAAATAGAGCTGCTTTGCTTTTAATGAGTTTAATAAGTTTTTTTTGTTGCTGTTCTCTGGGGTAACTTTACCTACAGCCTGTGTCCTGCTGGCCAAATTCCCACCTCTGGGAATAAAAGGGCTTCTTCAGGCTTTCAGAGCTGCTGCTGGCCCCACCACAGCCCATCTCTAACACACTTCATTTCTCCTGCTTCATCCTGCTTGTGCTTCAGCCCTCTGGGGTCGCTGTGGCCGATGGATTTGTGGCACAGGCCACCTTGGAAGTGCCTCCTGTCTGAAATGCAGGGAGCCAGGGGCACTTTGGGGCAGATAACACAATTCCTGAGGGGTTTCTTCCAGAGAGGAGGGGAACACCAAGGGCTACACCCACAGTGGGGCACGAAAGGGCTCCCAAAAAGCCACTATGTCCTTCCCTGACCTTTTGCTCTTTACAGCATCTTTGTGTGTCCCTCAGCAGCCAGCTGGGGTCTGTGTGATCATTAAATAGGAACCCAGAGTGTGTCCTGGGCCTGGGAGACACTTCCCAGGACAGAGATCCCGGCGAGGACATGGAGAGCTGTGGGATTGGGGGGATCCCAAGCAGTGTTTCTGTTCCCCACCAAGGTTTTCCCTGGAGCCCCGTGGGAAGGAAGCTGGTTTTAATGGGCTCTGGAAGCAAAAAGCACATGTCCCTTTGTCTTGGGGGGCTCTCATGAACTTGGAGAAGGATTTACATGAAATACCACAGTAGGAACTGGCATTTCTTCAGGTTCTGCCAGGGAACAACCCTCAATCCCCTCATGTTCACTAAGAAACCCCCAAAACTTTTGCATATTAACTGAATTGGGTAAAGAGAGGTGGGCAACACAAAAAAAAATAACTGGCAGCTGTGCACTGAAGGTGGAAATTAATGCATTTGTGCTAGCAGGGGAAGCATTAAACATTGATGGTGTGAGCACCTTCAGCAGGAGAGTTCTCCCAGGCTGAGGAGACTGGGAGGGAAAAGGGTAAAATAAACATGTCAGAAATATCCCCTCTGCTGTGAGAAAGTTTGCTGCTCCAAGAGTGGCTCAACAGATTGTTTGTCTTAAAACTGAAGGGTTTTTAGAGCCAAAAAAGGTTCTCACTGGTTAATCACATTCTGCCTCTAAAACAAGTCCACCACCTCCAGGTTTTTGGTTGTTTTTTTTTTTCTAAGGGGAAAAAAATCCCTAAACACTTTGCAAGTTGTAGTTTTGCAGGTTTGCATATTGCCTTTGGCCATAACATCTCTAAAATTCCCTGCAGGCCCTTGGAAATGTGCAGAGGTGTCTCTCGGGGAGGCACATCCTGGATCTGCGCCGCGGTGACAGGTCTGAGCTGTGTGTGGGTGCTCGCCTCGCACTAATGAGGATAAATGTGATATCCCACATCTGAAACCAAATGTTTCCTTCCCCTCCCCGTGCTCCTGTCAGAGCTGCAGCGTGTCACATTTGATGTCTGCATTAGGGAGGGTAAATCTATCAGCGGGGCTGTGCATAAATCAGGTGACAAGGTACGAGTTTTGGGCTCCCGTGTGAGTAACAGTCACACCGTGACAAACAGGCACCCTCGTTTTTTATAGAAATTATATTAATAGGTGTAAAGACTCCTCCTTTTATGGCTGTTGCTGTTCCCGTGAAGGATGGGAGAAGCAATACAGCGAGACAGGGGGAAAAGGAAGGTTTAGATCCTTGGATTAACTCCTCTGTCACTCACGGTTTGGGTGCTGTGACATCCTCCCTGGCTGCCCTCGTGCACCACACCTCCAGAACCTGGGGGCAGAAAAAGGCCTGTGGGCTCCTGCTTCTGCAGGCAGGGAAAAGGAAGAAGCAGCAGCTTTTTAGGAACCATGCTGAGAAGCAGCCTACACTTCCCCAGCCCTTGTTTTAGTAGTTTTCCTCTCCTCTTAAATTTTGTTTTGTTTTCGTCCTCAGTCGGGGGGATTTGCCTTTTGTTTCTAAAGGAGGCTTTGTCTCTTGCTACGTTCTCGGTGGCTTCTCCAGAGGAATGGAGCATTGAACTGTGTGACTTCCCATGGGAATGTGGGTTTTTGGGAGTCAGAGATTGGGAAGGAACCTATTCCTAGAAACCGCCGGCTTTGCCAGGACATCCAAAAGCCAGGACATCCAACTTGGTGTTGATAAGGGAAGACAAACAAAGTCTCTGGAGCTGTTTGAAGTACAGAGAGAAGTGCAGGAGGCTGTAGCAGACCTCCCACGTGGTCTCAGATGGGTGAAATCCTCCTCTGGGAGTCTTTGTGTCATTCCCCCTCTGAGCCCTGGTTTTATGGACTGATCTCATCAGGATCTGGTTTAATAGGACTAATTGCTCTTGCAGGGCCTCCTGAGTCAGTCCCTTCTCCTCTCAGGGAAAGGATTAGTAGGACTGACACTTGCAATGAAAGAGAAATAGAGAACAGAGGCCTGGTTTGGGATTTCAGCAGGCTGCATGATCAGAGGGCTGGAGCAGCTCTGCTGGGAGGAAAGGCTGGGAGAGTTGGGATTGTTCAGCCTGGAGAGGAGAAGCTTTGGGGTGACCCAATTGTGGCCTTCCAGGGCCTGAAGGGGCTGACAAGAAACATGGAGAGAGACTATTTCCAAGGGATGGAGTGGCAGGACAAGGGGGAATGGCTTCCCACTGCCAAAGGGTAGGATTAGATGGGATATTGGGAATAAGAAGTTTGGGGTTTTCTTTTTGTTTGTTTTTTTTCCCCTCCCGACTTTGGTGAAAAGACGCTGGAAAAGTTGGCTGGAACCACCTTTATAAACTCTTCAGCCTGTTACTAATCCCTTCAGTCTCTGGGGGAGGTGTGAATGTGCAGTTTCAGTGCAGTCAGTTCACTCCAGCTAGGCTGTTTGGGATCAGTGCCATGCTCTGGGATCGTACCTGGAGGGATGGAGCTGAGCCCGTGCAGGGGGGGATTTGCCTCTGCACGGCCTCTTTTGTCCTCTGTGCCCAAATAATACCTTTGCCAGGCTTCCTGCAGATTAGTGATCCTTCAGACCACCAGTCCCTGCCTCTGTGGTGTAGGATCAGACAGTTTTGAGAGCTCTTTCCAAATATCTTTCCTGATAATGCAGCTGTTTCCCACCAAAAGGATGCTCAGGGAGGCAAGAACAGCTCATCCATTGCAGGCAGGGCTTTCCCAACACACTCAAGGCAGTTCCACTTCCAGGACTTATCCTGCCTTTCAGAACGAGTGTCTTGGGCCCTATCTGAGCCTCCAAACCTCTTCTCCGGGGCTTTGGATCTGCTTTCCCAAGCAGACACCCAAAAATAGCCTCTCCTGGCACAGGTGTTGGGTGGCTTTTGGGACATTTTCTCGGTGTCCACGAGGAGCACTGTGTGGGAAGGCATCAGTTAAACATTTCTGCAGAGCCTGAGAACAAACCACTGGCCTCTGAAGAACCTGCTTTTCCTGGGACTTTCCACTGGGTTTGGGAAAAATGTCCCGTGGCAGCAGTTTCTGCTTCACATTCCTCTGTTTAAGTTTTTCATCTCTTTTTTTTCTTTTTTTCTGTTATTTAATCTTCATCCTGCTGTTGTAGAGGTGGGCAGGAGCCAGGTGAGGGGTTTTCCTGTAGTCAGAGGTACTTGCTCCTCTTGGGAATCCTGCAGCCTTTCAGGTTTCCCATTGGAGTCTTTGTTTTCCCGAAACTCCAAAAGTTACAAAATCTGCCACTCTAAGGCTGGAGCAGAAACCTGTTTGATAATCCCTGGAGATTCCTTCACTATCCCTTACAGAAATTGGGTGCTATTCCAGCTGCTTCCTTTTGGAGTTCATAGATTCAGACCAAAATTTGATTTTTCTCCCCCTTTCTTTTTGTTCTAGAAGTAAAAAAACCCTTGTATTTGTCATCAAAGCCCACGAGTTATTTCTAGCTCAGCATTTTTTCCATGAATAGGTGAAGTGAGGACTTCTCTGTGTGGCTGCAGCACTGGGGAGGTTTGGGTTTGCAGCCTGTTTGAGCTGCTGTTTGCTTCTATATTTACAGCTGTTTGTTTCTGTACTTTTCCAAATTTTCCCCATCCTAAAACCTGTTTATAGCAGTCTCTGGGATAAATGGAATATTCAGGTGCTGTGCTGATTTACTGTGTCAGCGTTAGAGCTCTGTGTGAGAGAAACTGAGCTCCCTTGCCATATCCAGGGCAATAGAAAGCCAATTTTCCACTGTTATCAGCTTGTTATTTTAATTTTACAGTGCCTTAATAATTAACTCTTCCAGGAGTATTATTTACTCCTATTAGTGATGGAGAATTAAACGTTCCTTGTACTCATTTTGTAGCGTGTTCATGAGATGAAGTGGGATATGAAAGGATGATGAAATGGGATATGAAAGGATGATGACTGTGCTCATGACAGACATAGTTTGATATTCTGTCTAAAGCAGTTATTTTTAAAGCTGCAGAGCTAAATCTCAGCCCTTTAAATGCACTGAGAGCATTAGGGGTGTATAAACTAGGCAGGTAGTGCTGCTGCAGTATGTCAGGGGATAAATTCATGCTCTTCCTCTTGAAATAACTCCATCCAAACTGCAGGCTGGTGGATATTTTCTGTACTGACTCATGTGGACTGATAGACTTAATTAATAAGATTGCTGAGTCGGGAAAAACCAGCATTTCCAGGGGAAAGGGTGACACTGGGAACATTCACTGTCACCTGAGGTGGGATTTGGGAAAGAATTCCTGTGTAAATCTCAGCAAATAACCTGTGCTGGTCCTGCACGTGACCTCTTTGTAGAGAAACCCCAAGTAAACACAGCCCCACACCCCACACAATTTATGTTAGGAATGCCAAGAGGATATCTGTGTGTTCTAAGGATGTTCTTGGATGAAATAATTCCTTTTCAGCAAGGAAAACCGGAGCCCTGGTCAGTCTGAGCCAGTTTTGGGGAGAGAGGAGAAGAAAATGCACTCAAAGCTGGCACCTAAGGACTTCATGCCTATCAAATATAACTTCAACCGAAGGTTTCTCAAGGTCCTGCCAGGCTGAGCAGTGGAGAGGAGGGACTGTGGGGTGTATGAGGTGTATAATGCCTTTATACAACTCCAAATCCCCCAAATAGCCCAGCCTTGGGGCTCTGTCCTCATCCCAGCACAGCTTCCCAGGTAGATTTGGATAAGAGAGGGAACTGCTGGCAGTGCTGTGGAAGTTTTAGCATGGAGATGAGCTGGGAATACTTTAATTTTCACAATGAATGCCTGGCTCGATCCGCTCAGACTCCCAGTGATTTTACTACCCGTGCCATCATTACCTGAGCTCCTCTGGATCTCAGGGCTCTCTCAGGGTAGCACTGAACAAAGCTGGGGCATCCTTAGCGAAAGCTCAAAGCCTTCATTGCCAGGGAGGAGCATTCAGAGCTTATCAAAGGGAGAAATCGCTCTGGAAATGCTTTTCCCACAACCTGGCTCATCCACGGGCAGCCAAATATCCACCTCTCCCTCTTCAGGGGAGACAATGCTCAGGTGGAACCTCTTCAGAAACTCTCCCTGCTGCGTGGCAAACATAATTATAGTGTATTTTTTTTCCCCCCCACATGAGATCATGGCTGATGTGCCGTTTATTTTTCGTGTTTCTCAGCAGTTGTGCAGAGGCTGCTTTGTTGTGAAGGGGGTTTTATTTACAAAATAAATTGGTGAGATAAAGGCTCGTTCATTTCATTAGCAGCACTTCTAAAGGGAGGCACAAATGTCTTTCTTGTCGTCCCTTTTATTGAGACTCCCACAATTGAAATGTAAAATAAAAGGGCTTTTCATCATAGCAGTGGACATGAGAGTGCCTGGATTCTGACCTTTGGTTCTGCCCCTTAAAACACGGGGCTCTGTAATTTAGTCTGTGCATGCAGATAAAGACTCCAGTGTTTAGCAATGCAAACTGTTATTAAAGGACCTTTAAAGGGAAAACGTTCCCTTTTTTTTTTTTAGGGCTCCATTTGCTTTGGGTTCCTTGTTGACTTTGAAAGCTCATCTACAAAAATAATCAAACCATGGGAGCTCCACGGCCTTTCCTGCTGCTCTTGGTTGGGTGGAGAGAGCTCAAAATATCCAGTTTGGGGAAGGGGAAAAAGGCTGTGTCCTGTGTGGCCCAGAAACTTGACAGGGAGAAATCTGAGGATAAATTTAAAAAAAAAAGAGTCAAGCTAGGGAGGTGGGAAAGTTTTTTCATTGCACTGTTTTGCAAGGTTTTCTGACTTCTTTTTTTTCTTCTGCTTTTTAATATGTGGGTCCCGATCTCAAACTTCCCGACAGATGATTTTGGGGGGGGAAAAATGAGAATTTTAGGAAACAAATCAAAATGTCAGATCAATGTTTGCACTGTATTTATCTAAAATAATGGAAATTACAGTGTATCCCAACAGCTGCTGTTCCCAGCACATCCAGACACAGATGCTAATTAAATGCAATCAGAATACGTAGGAATTAAAGACGGAAAAACTAATAAAAATAAGATGTTTGCCATCCTGTGCCAAATATTTTCATAACCTCTCGGTTCTGACTGGAAACAGCTATTTTGTGAGGCAACCAGAACATGAAATAACACTGGGTAGGCTTTCTCATGTTAGAAATAAGAGCAGCAGCTGAGGTTTGAGATGAGGCAGATCTGGAAAAGCAATAATCCTGTTGTAGTTCTGCAGCCCCAGCCTTCCAGTGGAGATCCACAAGGGACTGTTTATCAAGGCTGAAATGATATAAACCCTTATCTTGGGGTAGGAGGTAACTTGAAGTCATTTTCTGGCTGGATTGTGGGGCTTTTTTTTTCTGTCACTGATGTAGAACTTCACAGGTTTCTGAAAGTTAATTGTGTCTTGTGTTGTGTTCTTCACCTGCTTCCACCTCTTTCCTCCTGTTACTTTTGGGGGAGGATGGAAAGGTCCAGGAGTTTTTAAAAGGTCTTCGTTCCTAATTATGTGAAATCTTGCTTAAATTGTTTTTTTTCCCCCCGGGGTTTTCATCCTAAAACAGTGTGTTCTTTTGCCATGTTCTCCTGTGGCAGTTGTTCACATTGGAAGAGTGAAGCCAAGTTATAAGATTAACAAAAGATCTTCAGTGGGAAGTGAAAAACTCTCTTTGGCAAAGTCCTGATCCCAGGATGGGTCAGGCTGGGAGGGAGCACGGTGGGTCTTTTGGTCCAGACCAGGTTACTCAGGGTTGTGTCCATTGAAAATCATGAATAACTCATGAATTTCACTCCAGACATCCCTGCAGAACATATTCCTAAGGACTGGGGAGTGATTTTTGCCCCTAAACCCCCGTGGCAGGGAGCTGGAATGAGATGAGCTTGAAGGTTTCTTCCAACCCAAACCATTCTAGGATTTTACTATTTATTTTGAGAAGATGGAAAACTGATATTACCACTGAAATTTAGCTTTCCAGTGATCCTTGGGGGGGGTTGTAGTAATCCAGGGGGTTACTCCAGAGGGACTAAGAAAAAAACCCCAACTGTGAGGTCCCAGTACAGACTTTTATGAGAGCCAAGTGGTCAACATGCCCTAAAATGTCAACTATCTCCAGAGATCTCCTTTAAACACTGGTTTCCTGTGTTAAAACTTGGACAGAACTAAATCCATGGAAGGTTTTGTTTGTTTTTTTTTTTTAAACCAAGGAATATGTTTGTTCCCAGTCTCGGTACAAGATAAGGAGAGAAGGAGATGTCCTGGTTAATGTTCATCTGCAGGGAACAACTGGACCTGAGCATGATGAATGAAAAGAAGGGAAGTTTATTTTCTGCTTTCCCTCAGCAGCTCCCTCTTGTTATCATTTCTCAGCTATCTCCAGCACATTGTTTTCCTTCTTGGAAAAACCAGGCCTTTTTCAGAGAACCCCCCTGAGCTGCAAATCTCCAAGACTGCAGAGCAGCTGTAACTCTGCACAACTTCATTTGCTCTCAAGTGCTGCTGGGAGGAGGATTTATTTCCTGGTCTTCCATCTTGTGCAAAAGAAATCATGGAATCATGGAATGGTTTGGGTTGGAAGGGACCTTAAAGCTCGCTCGGTTCCAACCCCAACACCTTCCACCATCCCAGGTTGCTCCAGCTTGACTTGGACACTTGCAGGGAATCCTCTTCTATAACTGTCAAAATCAGCAGGGCTGGAGCTCCTTCTTGCTCCTCCTTTTCCCTGGATTTGTTTCCCGGCTCTGTGGCAGAGTGATTATTGTGTGTTAGCACTCAGAGCCCCCTCTGTCCCTGAGCCGCTGTCCCCACGCTCCAGGAATCTGTCCCCACACTCCAGGAATCCCTCCAGGAATCCCGGCTTATTCCTTTAATGGTGGTATTTACCACAGTGAGATGGTCAGGAAGGGAAACCTTTCCTTCACGTTCTGCCCTCAAATAACGCAGCTGGAAAACGGAATTGAAATCTCAGGCCAAGGCAGAACATCAAGTGCTCCCAATAAATGAGAGCTGATGGGAGTCAATGCACTGCAGAACTGGATATTTGTGTGAGGACTTTCACTGAGGGTTTTTTGAGGATAATCAGGCTGAGTTGGGAAGAAGGAGAAAGGGTTTGTTAATTTAAGGTACAAAATCACAGAATCATGGAATGGTTTGGTTTGGAAGGGACCTTAAATCCCATCTCGTTCCAACCCCCTGCCACGGGCAGGGACACCTTCCACTAGCCCAGGTTGCTCCAAGCCCCGTCCAACCTGGCCTTGGACACTTCCAGGGATCCAGGGGCAGCCACAGCTTCTCTGGGCAACCTGTGCCAGGGCCTCCCCACCCTCACAGGGAACAATTCCTTCCCAATATCTAATCCAAACTTACCCTCTGGCAGTGTGAAGCCATTCCCCCTTGTCCTGTCACTCCAGGCCCTTGGAAATAGTCTCTCTCCATCTTTCCTGCCAGCCCCTTCAGGTCCTGCAAGGCCACAATTGGGTCACCCCAAAGCTTCTCCTCTCCAGGCTGAACAATCCCAACTCTCCCAGCCTTTCCTCCCAGCAGAGCTGCTCCATCCTCTGATCACCTTGGTGCCTCCTCTGGACTCCCTCCAGCAGCTCCATGTCCTTGCTGGGCTGTTCTCCAGGGCTGGATAAATCCCATTCCTCAGGGTCCCTGATGTCTAAACAGCTTAAGGGTTAAAAGCTCTGGCTGGGCTTTGGTTAACCCCGAGGAAGTGAGGAGAATGATCTGTTTTATACCCCAGTGTTCATGTTCTGAGCCCCACAGGTCAGAACTGGCACTCAGGCATTTCTCAGAACTCTGTGTTGCAGCACACAGAAAAATGAGGTGCTGAAAGTTTATTTGCCTGTCTGGAGACGAGTTATGCTCTGCATTCACAATATTATGCAGATCAGCTGTCAAACTGTGGCATATCTGAATTAAGAATCGCTCTGATCCAAGAATAGAAATCAGCAAGTGTTCACTCAAATATTACAAATTAGTGATTTTAAGAGCTCCATAAGGAGTAGAAAGAATCACCCTTTATGAAAGCTTATCACAAACATCTTAATTCAGGTTCAGTGCTGTGGTTGTTATGAGCATCAGTGTCAGGTTTTCTTGCAGTCCTGGCAGAGACTTATTTGGATTGTCCTGTGTTTGTTCAGGGTGTTATCCCCCATAATGGTGAATGGTTTCAAACTAAATGATGAGAGATTTAGGTGGGATATTGGGAAGGAATTGTTCCCTGTGAGGGTGGGGAGGCCCTGGCACAGGTTGCCCAGAGAAGCTGTGGCTGCCCCTGGATCCCTGGAAGTGTCCAAGGCCAGGTTGGACGGGGCTTGGAGCAACCTGGAAGGTGTCCCTTCCACTAGACCAGGTTGCTGAATATTGTGGAGAAGGTGGATAGGGAATGCCAGGGGTGAGGGGGGGTTTCCACCATCTAAGAATTAGGAGGCACCACCAGACCTGAGCAGGCAACAAGGTTCAACAGCAGAAAATGCATTTTTTTAGTGATGAAAATCATCCCAACAGGATGCAATTTTCACTCCAGCAGTTCTTTAGGAATTGTAGAAAGTTTTAACTTTCAAATATGAACATATTCCTGAGGGAACGTGCAATTTTATTAATTTGACTTAGTTATTTCCTTCTGTGGCATTTGTTTTATCATCTTTGCAATGTGCAGGGTATTTACTGTGTATCCTTGATGGCTTCTGAGACCGTGGTTACTTGTCACTGGATGTCCTTCCTGGTCCCTGGAAAGCTCTGAAGTGTGAAAAAGGCAATGCTTTAAGAACCAGGAGGATTATTCATTGGATCTGCTCTTTGGGTTGGATTAATAACTCCCACATTTCCTCTGAAACAAGTTCTCTACCAACATTTCCCCCTATTCCCCCCCCCCATGGTTAAGCCTAATGATTCCCACATAAACTTGGCCAGAGCATGTTGGGAACAGCTGTGAACTTAACTGTTCAACATCATAGATCCATATCAGGCTCTAATGAGAAAAAAATTAGCTTTCCTGACGGCAGATGATTGCTAATGTGCTAAAAAATTCCTGCTGCTGTCTCCAGACTGCTCTGAGTTGTAACCTCTTGCTGTCACACAGTGGGGGCTGAGCTGTGGAAGGCTCTGCTTTGCCTTGTGCTGCTGAACTTCTCCCTGGCATCCCAGCCAGACTGAGCAGGGTGAAGGAGAGAGGGCTGAGTGCTTTAAATTAGGAATTTTTCTGAAATCACTTGTTGCTGCCACGTGTCACAGCTGCAGTGGTTTGACTGGCAGCTGTCTCAGCCAGCTCTGTGAGTCCCCAGCCCTGGAGGTGTCCCAG
The DNA here is from genome assembly GCF_003984885.1 of Neopelma chrysocephalum. Lineage (NCBI taxonomy): Eukaryota > Metazoa > Chordata > Aves > Passeriformes > Pipridae > Neopelma > Neopelma chrysocephalum. The sequence goes on from NW_020897751.1 coordinate 1,143,243, forward strand.
GAAGGCCTGGCCGTGGCACTCAGTGCTCTGGGCTGGGGGACAAGGTGGGGACTGATCACAGGGGAGACTCCATGGGCTGGGAGGGCTTTTCCAACCTCAGTGATCCTGTGATCACAAAAACAGAGAGAAAACTATTCTCTGCTGGTAGGGAGAAAACTACTTCTAAACTCAGAGCTGGCGAGGAGCTCAGTGGGTCATTAATTTAAGAGTGTGGTGGTTTAAGCAACGTGCCTGGGCTTTCTCCTGGCTTATTCTGTGGTGGGAAAGGATGTACAGGCAGAACATCTGGCTGTGAAAGCCTCCAGTCATCTCAAAGGGAAGCTGTGTGATTTTATTTTCCTTTCAGTACATATTGGAGAGGGCTGAAAGTCCCAATCCTGTGGAGTCTGGAGACCTGCTTCTGCTGATGGAGGGTTTGCTGAGTGTCAAGAACATTCCCACCCCTCAGGCCCTGTCAGTGACTCATGGTACAATGAAAACAGAAAGGGAAGGAACAGGGGCACAGGGGATCTCCCTGATGTGTCAGAATGGACCCACTGTGCTTCTGACACACCTTTGCACAGAAATGGTTCATGGCGTTCTTTCTTATGGAACTTTAAGTCCAGCAAGAACAGAGTTTTAAAAACCCCAAATCAGGCACTGAAGGATCAAAGGCCACTTACTGAAGGCTAAGAGGTGCTCACATCTTGTCTGCTTTATGATCAGTTCAGCTGGAGGGACTCTGCCAATTAAAAACCTTGATAATGGAGCCATTATCAAGGCTAAGTCAGTTTGGATTATCATTTCATGGTAGCTGTGGAACCAGCCTCCAGGCCAACCCTCTGACTGCACTGACCTGGCTGGACACTTGATTTCTGTCTTTCAAGAGACTTATTTTTAGAGATTTACCTGTTGTTTTTTTTTATGATCCCCTGATCACGGTGGTCTGTAGGTTCTCCTCATAGTCCTTACTGTGTGATTTTTCTTGACCTCAGGATGTATTCTGAACTTCCTGGTGTGATGGGAGATTTCTGGCTGGAGCTTGTAAAGAACTTTTCCCATACAACAGCTAAAGCATTGCATGTGGAAATGAAGTTATTTCAGCTGACAGAACTGGTTCTTTCAGAAGGACACTGATTTATACATCAATCAGTGTTTAACCTTTGGTGTGTTATTAGTGTCCTACATCTTAAAGGACACTTGTTCCCACTGCTCTCCTTGTTATCCAGGTTACAGCCAGGCCTCCCTGCATCACCCCTTCCTGGAATCCTGGCAAGACTCATCTTCCTCTGTACCCAGAGCCCCCAAAAACCCAACGTGTCCGTAACCACTGTTATTTCTACACCAGCTGGAGGGAGAGGAAAGGGATGTTCTGGTCTCATGACATGGCACTGAAACAGCATCTTAGGCTTCTGAGTCCTACCCAGTGTTCCTGCCCTTGCCTGGTGTTATTTACCTGAGTAAAACCTAATTCTTGCAGCATAAGAGCAGCCAGATTATGTTGTTGACAAGTTTTAACAAAGGTCTCGCAGGAGATATTTTTTAAATCCTTCCTATTTTCTTCCTTCTGTCACTGTAACAGCCGCCCCCCCCCCCAGCTGCTGTTGCTAAGCTGCCCTAAGAATTTGCATTTCCAGGCGGTCTGAAACTCTCTTAATTTAGAGAACAACCTCGGCAGAAGCAATTCCATAACCTGAGATGTGAGCAGAGCTGCAACAGTCGCTGGTGTGTTCAGTGTATTAATCATGCCAGGGAACAACTACTTAGGCTGCTGTGAGAACCGGAGGAATCCATTTTCTGGGATGTGCAGGATTGTGCCATCAGCTCCCCAGCTCAGGTTAATAACCTCCAAAATGGTTTTGTTTCGCAGCCAGCACCGGGAGGGCTGGCGGGGAGGGAGGGAGGGAGGGGAAGGGACTGCTGCCTTCAGGAAAAAAAAAGGCAGTTTAGGTTTGTCTTTCAAAAGATATCGATTCCTGCGCTGTGGGAACCCGGAGAACGGTGTAATTCCGTGTGGGACTTGTGTCTGAGTGAACGGGGGAAAACAAGATCAGCAAACAGATAAAGCAGTTGAGGGAAACCGGCAGAGAGGGTTTTATTGAGCTCTGGCACTGAATGGCAGAACGGGCTGGGTAATGAGGCTGCTTGGGGCTGAAGGGCAGGCGAGCCTGGTAGGAGGAGAGAAATTCCAGGTTAGATCTGCTGGTAGGGTTTGGAAGTGGAGCGTGGGGAGCGGAGTCTCCACACCGTGTGGATGAACAGCCTTGGGATCAACAGCAGATCCTACAGAGCAGGATGACAGAGGAGGACTCAGAGCATGAACAAGCCGAGCCAGTCAAGGCTGAGCTTCCCAGACTGAGCCCAGGGGGATTCAGTGGAACGAGGGGGATGTGAATCTGAGGGATTGCGAGTTTTTGTGGGTCACACCAGCACCCAGGGTCTGGAAAAGCGCAGCTCATTCCTAAAGAGCCAAGGGATGGGGTCTAATCCCAAAAGGCACAAACCAAACCCCAGTTGCCTTGGCTGGGAGGAGACATTTATTTTTAGAAGGCCCCAGGTCTCAGGCAGGCAGTTGAATTAATATGCTCAGGTTGTAAGGATTCAAAGCATCTGTTCTGAGCGAGCTGCAGCCCAAGAGTCAGTCAATGGCACCTTTTCTGGGATCATCCTGAGTGGATGCATATCGGGCCATTCCACAATCTTTCCAGCAGTAATCTGGGGAAAAACCACCCAGTCTGTTTTGGTTTTTGTTACTGACTGAATCCTACAGGAAGGACCAGTGGCTGAAGGCTTTATTGTACTTTCAAGTCTATTTTTGCTTGGAAAGAAATCCCATTTTCTCCTGTGGACTTGCACTCCACTATCTTGGTTTCCTTTTGAGCGTGACAGACCTCGTGCCAAGTGTTGTTCGTGGTGCATTTGGGTGCTGGGACACCCATCTGACAGCGTAAATCAGCTCCTCCCTGGAACAGGGAGTGGCTGCCCTGAGGTCCTGCTCTGCAGGATAAAAGCCAGAGAGAGAGAGAGAAAGAAGCCTCAGGCTTGTCAGTCACCTCTGGGCACCTCTTTTTATTGCTGAGCCTCCCCCGCTGTGCCCCTGCAGGGCCGTGGGAGGTCTGGGTGCTCAGTTTGTGGGTGAGGAAGACCGAGGATGAGGTGCCTGGCAAGACCTCACGGGACTGCCAGGCCTTTATCCCATTCCTCGTGCCATCCTTTTGCAGGAAATCTCCCTTCTTCAGCCTAGCTGGGGATGTGGGAAGGTGCTCCCACCTCAGGGACCCTCTTGTGCAAAAAAATGAGGGCACCTTCCTTCCTGAATGCATCTCTCCTCCATCCTTCCTTCCCACCCTGCTGGGTCTCAGCTGGGCAGTAACTCCAGAGGAGGTGCAGAGTTTGGTTCTCTACAGCAAGAAGCAGATGACAGCAGCTCCCTCTCCTTTTGGCTCTACCAATATATATCCTGGTTGCTGTTTGAGGCACTGGTGAGATCACTCAGCACCCCGTTTATCTCTGGTCCAGCCTGCCATCCCCACACCAGGTGAATTGCATTTGCCCACAGCAGTCCCTTTTTCTTAGTCTGGAAAACCTTTTCTGTCATTCTCTATCTGCTTCATAACTTTCAGGGGGGCAGGAAACAGCCCTTTAATTTAGAGGGTGAAAATACAGGTGGAGAAAGGCATTTTTTTTTTTCTTCTTTTAGCTATTTGAGGGCAACACAAGAGACTGGCTTTGAAAGTATTGGTAGGCTTTAAAAATGCCTCCATCTTTCACGGTAAGAAAGAAAAGCTGTCTCTGACCTTTTAAGTACCTTTGTTTACTTTTTTGGGAGGCATCTGTAAGAAAAAGCAGGATTTAAGAGGAACTTGCCTCTTAATGGGCCCATAAAGTATCTGATGAGGTGAGAACGTTGCTTTGCCAGCCGAAAGTAAATCACAGCACACACCAGCCTTACACCTGAAAAGCCCCGGAGAGCAGCTACCAAAAAAATCAGTATTGGTGGGGGATTGTTGTGGGATGTCTGGTGACGACACCGCATCGTGACTGTGTCCTTTCAACCACAGCAGCGACGTCAGGGCTCTGATTCATCCCACATTCTCGAATGTTTCTGGCTGCCGTTGGGATGGTTTGTTTTCTTGACATCACAGTAATTTGTAGAGGTGTTTAATGGCTGATTCAGATTTGATTTGGCAGCGATTTCATCCTTTCAGACGTTTGGAATTGCTCGCTTTGTTCCCTTTCACCAACCCCCCCAACAAAACCACCCCCCGAAAACTGTGACTGTGTGTTTGAGGTGGTGTGTTTAAGGGGGGTTGTAGATTGAATATGATCTAGCAGAGAATCTGTGCATTGCTTGTGTGTGATGGAGATGAAGCGTTCAGGCATTATTAGGCTGTTTGTTATGGTTTTGTTTTTCTGGAAGATGCTCATTTTCAGTTTTTCGGAGAACACGGGCTTCTGTCTTGTCTATTAACGGGAGGAGATTGGTTTTTGCTGCAGGGGGAGAGGCTGCTGAGGTGCCTGCAGGTCTGGGGGGGAGTGATGGCAAAGATCTATTCATCCTGTGGAGGGCAGGGTTAGATGGGATATTGGGAAGGAATCCTTCCCTGTGAGGGTGGGGAGGCCCTGGCCCAGGTTGCCCAGAGAAGCTGTGGCTGCCCCTGGATCCCTGGAAGTGTCCAAGGCCAGGATGGACAACCTGGGCTAGTGGAAGGTGTCCTTGCCCATGGCAGTGGGTGGAATGAGATGGGCTTGAAGTTCCCTTCCAACCCAAACCACTCTGGGATTCTCTCCTGGTCGTGCTTTGGGAGGTGTCAGCTGGAATGGGTTGTATCGTTTTTTACCAGATTGGTAAAAAAAATTCATGGAATTTGGAAGGAGTAGTAGCAAGGAGCTCTCTGCTCCTTCTGATTATGCCAGCTTTTATTTTAACCTCCTCCCCCTTCCCTGAGTTACCACAAGTCTTGCTGGAGCCAGACGTGTCTCTGTCACCCGAAATCCTTCTGGGGCGCTTGTGCCAAGCGGTTTTGCTGAGCTGAGGGGCACCTGTGGATTTTGGATCATCCTCACCCTGCTGTGGATAACACCTCCCGTGTGAAGTCATCTCACATTTCACACTGTATTTGTGAAACCTCAAAAGTTTGGAAGCTTTGAGGGCGAGGCATCCAAGGAGCCTCTGTCCTTCCTCCCTCCTGTTTCCAGCGGCTCTGTTGGGCACGGGCTGACACATCCCCTGATGGATGTTGGCATGCAAGGCCAAATTGGTGTGTTCTCCACTTCTTGTAGCACTCAAGACAATGATCTCATCAAGCTTTGGGTGGATGAACGAGGCATTGTGGAGAGAGGGTCCAAAATAGCACCTTGGGTCATGAAGGACACTCGGCAGCGGAGCGATAACCCCGGAGTGGGGAGAGCAGGGCCCGGCCAGCTGGAGAGCTGCAGTGCAGAGGCTTTGTGCTGGTGGAAATCTCACCAACTCGGCCTTATTCCGAGAAAAATGACAGCTTGCCTTGCCAGCTGCCTCCAGTGCTCACAGGGAGAAGGGGCCGTGTGGAGGTGCATGGAAAATCCCTGTCTAGGGTCACTGGGACAGGTTTCCAGCTGGGATAAACCCCAGGGGAGCGAGAACATGGCCTGAGCCTTACACTTCACCTTCCCACCAGATGTGTGGTGAAGCTTTCTATTAAATATTTAGTTCCTGGTTATTTTGTAAAGCAGGTTTTTTTGACATTTCTGACATGGTGTTTTGAAGCAGGTTTTGCTCGGTTATTTGTCTGGTCTGACACCTCTTTTGATGAATTTTTTATTGTAATCCTGCGTCCATGTGTTGAGTTTTCATTGTCTTTGCACCGAGCCGCTGGTATTTGCATTTGAATTGCTTTCCTGGGTCTGTCCAAACTTCATAATTTTCAATTTCACAAACTCTTTTGCAGTAAGAGCCAGTCAGATGAATAAAAGATGAAAAATTTGCTGGCTCTTTTGTGCCTTTACCGATCCTGCATTTCTGAGCACTCAGAAGAAAGGTTAGCTGTGCTCGTGCACCTTCATTTGTGCTCTTCAAGTACCTCGAGAGCCCAGAAATGACAGTACAAGGCAGAAAGTAATGGCCAGTGCTGGGGACAGCTGGGAGTACAAAAGATAGATCAGGAATTTGGGGGCAAAGATCACCCTCCTGCCTCTCCCTCAGCTGAGCCTGGGGTGTTGTGTCGCATACAGGTCTGAGTCAAACAGGCTCTGAGATGCTCCTGAGGGTGTGAATGACACAACCCCTTTTGTTTCAGTCAATAATGATGCTGTCAGACGTGGAGGAGGGAAGCCAAGGGAAGGCATTGGTAGTGCTGTGAGTGAAAACACATGTGCCAGACTGGTCCTTGGAGCTTGGTTCAGTGGCTGGGTGCACAAAGTGGGTATTTGGGTTAATCTGTAGGAGATGTGTTTGTTAATTGGAAAAAAGGAGACTACAAGAGAAGCTGTGAGAAAACCACAGTGAGGAAGGAGGCTCTGTTGTCATCCATCCCTGAGGAGCAAAGGCTGAGGGAGCTGGGGCTGTTCAGCCTCCAGAGCAGACCCTGAGAGGGGCCCTCAGCCATGGCTGGAGGGGCTGCAGGGAGGGGGCAGAGGATGGAGCAGGCTCTGCTCGGGGGGGACCCAGCAATGGCCCAGGAGGAACGGGCAGGAACTGATGCCCAGGAAGTTGCAGCTGGACAGGAGGAAGAACTTCTTGGCTGGACAGTGACCCAGCCCTGAAGAGAGAGAAGAAGGGGTGAGAAATCTCCTCCCTGAGGATATTCCAGCCCCATCTGGACACAATCCTGTGCCGTGTGCTCTGGGCTGGCCCTGCTGGAGCAGGAAGGTGGCACCAGATGCCCACTGTGGTCCCTTCCAGCCTGACCCAATCTGGGATCCTGTGGGTGTTTGTGTAGCTGTGCAGCACTGGGAATCTCCAGGAAGGCCAGTCCAGAGCCCCAGTGAAGCTCCAGCCCAGCAGTCACTAATTCAGGCTGGTTAAATGCCAGTGACGTGGTCTCCAATGGCCAGAGTGGCTGTTTGGTGGGGGAGCTTTATGGATATGTCTTTCCTCACTGCTCCCATTACTTCCTTTATTGTTTCCCTTCATTCCAACTGACTTGTCACTTGGCTTCCTTGAGGAAATGTGTGTGCTGCTTCAGGAACCTCCTCCCCAAGTCCATCTTTTGCAGAAACTGGGGTTATCAATGGACCTTTTAGTCTTCTTCTTTTAAGTTCAGCTTTCTAGAGGCTGTGCCTTCTCCCACCCTGTTCTGCTGAGGCAAAGCTTAGGAATTCACAAGGTCCCGTCCTTTCCCTGGAAGGTTTGGGTTGGATCTCAGGGAAAAGGTTCTTCCCCCAGAGGGTTGTTGGCACTGCCCAGGCTCCCCAGGGCAGTGGGCACAGCCCCAAGGCTGCCAGAGCTCCAGGAGGGTTTGGACAATGCTCTGAGGGACAGGAGGGATTTTTGGGGTGTGTGTGCAAGGCCAGGGGTTGAACTGGATGATCCCTGTGGGTCCCTTCCAGCTCTGGATATTTCATGATCCCGTGACCAGAAGGAAGCATAGGAATGAACAGAGAGACTCTGTCTCCTGACTTAGCTTTTTAAAAAAAGCTTTTAGATCCTCAGGTTCTGGTTTTCCTGGTTTTATTTGTGGCTCCTATTTGTGGTTTGGTTTTTTTTTTTCCTTTTAAATTGGTTTTCCATCAGTAAATTTGGTTTCTTTTCCCAAAGGAACAGCTTTTTATAGGCTCTGGGTTTTTTTGAAAGGTGTGCTTGTGTACAGTATAGGTGGAAAATATTCTCTTCACTTTGTATTTACCCTGCTCTGGTGGCTCCAGCATCCCCACAGGCTGAAGGCACAGGAAGCACATCACTTAAAGCAGATTCTTCCCTCCTTTTCCTCTCTCCATTTACCTTGTCCTGGAGAACTGGAGAGAGAACCACGATCCCCACATCAAGCTGTAGCTGCATTTTTGGTTTTCCTCTTTGGCATTTGGGTTTTGCCTGGGAATAAATGGAATAACCTTTGTGCTGCGAGGAGCTGTGTCAGGGAGATGAAAGGAGGCTCATTTGCCACAGGACCTAAAATCATTTCCCTACGAGTTCTAATTAAGCACTGTTTGCACTTGAAATCAGGACTGTTTATACGAAATTAATGTTTTCAAATGTGATTAAAAAGCAAATGGTTGAATATAATCTCTGCAAACTAATGAAAAAGAATGGAGCGGAATGGTTGAAACCAGCTTTGTTTACACTCCAGAGTCACTCTGTGTGCATGTTCACTGCTGGCTACACTTTTCCAAAGCTAATTGCTCTCTTTTTTTAATGCTGAAGTAGCTGATAATCAGATTTACGTGTTCAGTTTAAAGAAAAACAGAACGTTTTATATAAATAAAATGAAGCTCTTGCCCCAGCCATGGGTTTTTCTGTCCTTCCACATTTGAGCCCGTGAAGCAACAGGGTTGTGTTAGTACCAGAGTTGGTGAAAAGCTGCTCTCTCCCCATGAAACTGTCTCACTGTCTGCTTTAAGGCAAGCTGAGTGATTCCCACTTTCCCTGACCCTCAGCCAGCTTGCCTGGGAGCAGCCAAAGCCCCGTCCCTGTTTTTCTGGGGTTAACATTCCGAGCCCTTGCGAAGGAACTGTGCTAATTCACTTACTCCTTGGTTTTTTTTAGTTATTTTTCCCCCCTCCCTGGAGCAGACAGAGCAGCAGTTTGGCCTCTTGCAGGGTGAAAACCAGAGCCCTGCTGCTCTCCTGCTGTTGGTGTTTGTTTGGGAAGGGTTCACAGACCTCCAGGGTTTGCTGCATTCCTCATCCCGCTCGTTTCCAGCCCTGCCAGCATCCCAAGCCCCAAATCTGAGAGAGATGGGACCTGGATTCTGGGGGGAAAGTGAGGCCCACAATCACATATTTTAGCTCAGATTTATTTACTGGAGCTCGTGGCCTGCTCTGTTCTTTGGAATGAAGGTTGTGGCTGGTGGAGGAGGAAGGACAATCCTTGCCAGGGCTTGAAGCACTTGAGGGACAGCGGTTACACCAGGGTGTAAAGAGCTTTAATTCTCCCTCTCTGAAGTCAATCTGCACTTTTCCTGGAAAAAAGAGAGCAGCCAGTAGTGGGGAGAGGGGATGGTTGCAGTGGCAACATGATGAAGATGAACTTTTTTTTGGGGGGGGGGAATTGACAGATAGTTCTGTTTTCTTCTTGAATTAAATAAAAATGCTGCAGGTTCCCAGCAATCATTACAGCAACAGTGGCCATCTGCGAGCCGTAAGGTTTCATAACAATAAGTAATTAACTCCCAGCAAATGAACTCAAATTCTCATTCATCAGATCGACGGGGAAGAAAAACATTATTGAACAAATCCCCAAATCAATTTTTTTTCCAGCATCCTTCTTGCAGGGGCAGTAGTCTGGATTTGTTTGCTTCTTTATTTAAAGCACAAAAAATCCTTAGTTTCCAAGCACTAGAGGAAAAGTTGTTTTCTTCTCTGGCTTGCCCGGTGTGTGTGTGCCAGGGCTGGGACCATCAGTCACTCCCCTTCTTGTCACCTCGTTGAGTCAAAGTCCTTTTTGAAAAGCTTTCCTTGCACTAACTTCTGCCCGGGCTAATTTACTCCTCCTCAGGATGTCTCCTGCCATACCTTCCACTGCTGAGCGAAATAAATGGCTCACAAGTGGATGTAATTTACTGTGAGGTTCAGGCAGCAGCCAGAGAGCTCAGAATCCTGCGGGAATCAGGGAATCACGGGATGGTTTGGGTGCGGAGGGACCTTAAAGCCCAACCAGTTCCACCCCCCTGCCGTGGGCTGGTGAGGGCAACTGGTGTGACTGGGTGAGTGTGGGGAGCCCAGCTTTCCTCCGGGACACTTGTGGAATCACAGAATCCTTCAGGTTGGAAAAGGTCTCCAAGCTTGAGTCCGTGCTAACCCAGCACTGCCAAGGCCACCACCAAACCATGTCCCCACGTGGGGAGAAGGGCACACAGCAAACCCTGGACATGCCAGCAGCTGGAATAGTGGTTTTGCACTTTCCAGGGCGTTTTGGGGTTTTTTTCAGTGGTCAGGAGCGTTGCAAAGCCAGGGTCTCAGAGCAACCTGGGCTAGTGGAAGGTGTCCCTGCCCGTGGCAGGGGGGTGGAATGAGATGGGCTTTCAGGTCCTTGTCAACTCAGATAATTCTGTGGTTCATTGATTTCTTCTGCCTGTCTTAATCCAGCAGTACCCTGGGAGTGCTGTGGTGCTGCCTTGGCCAAGGCAACATCTGAGTGACCCCTCCACCCTCGGGAAGCCTCAAACTGCAAGCAGTAAAAAGGAGGAGATAATAGAAAAGCAAAATCTTCTCCTTCAAAAATTACAGGAGGGTTGGGATGTGGAGGGCAGGTGAACGAGCAACACACGGGGTGGGTTGGAGGAGCAAAGGAAACTTGGAATTAAGGGTGTGCAGGGGGGTTTTACTGCCCACAGAGGAGAGGGGAGCAATGGGGAGGTGTCTGTCGGGCAGGCAATTCCAGCTGGGATGGCTGCTCTGGAATTCCTGCGACCTCCTGGACCAAGTGCCTGCCAGAGTGATATTTCCCAGTGCCTCCAGACTTGTTTGAACAGGCCAGAATTATTTATGAGGGGATTGATCTGGGGAGTGCTCAGGCAGGAAGGGGTCTGCACTGGTTGCAGGTTTGCAATCCATCTGTTGGTTTAGAGGGGGGAAATGAGGAGGAGCTGGCGGGAATCAGGCTGCTCCTGGGATTTTCCTGCACACTGCAACTCCACTCCACAGCCCAGGCTTCGTTTTTGCAGCATAGCTTCTTATTACCCTCCTATTAATCTGCATAATAAATTGCTAATAGGTGAAATAAATACTAGGAAAAATGAGTCAGCTCTTCTATTAAAAAAAAAAATCACAGGGTTTGATCTCCTTGCTGCTTAGAAGAATTAGATATACACCAGTAATTGTGGCAGATTGTGGCTGGATTGCACCAAATGGCAGTTTTAATTTCATTTGATTTCTGCTTTCCTCTGAGTATTAAATAGCACAAGAATTAGGGGGTTTGCAAGTGGTGTTTGGCTTTGGAATTTCCTTCCTGTTTTTTTTCTGCCTTGGAGGTCTGTTAATGTCATTGTTTGTGAGGGCAAAGCTTGGAGCACAAGGCCTGGAAATGGTGTGTGGTTTCTGCCTGGGGAGTGAGGCAGCCATGGAGAAGGGGATGTCAGCATTATCCAGTGCTTTTTCCCTTCCCTTTTGCTGGGTAAGGAGCATTATGTTGTGCTGTCAGGATAAAAGATGCCCTGTGTACTTGGTGGAGTCGTTGGCTTCTAGGAATAAATATTAAAATGGTCATTTTTTCCCCCTGCTGCTGTGAACGAAGAAATCCACGAAGTTCATCTTTCCCAGTGTCATCTCCTAACTAAGAATTAAACTAATCTGTAGTTGTAAGATGCTACAAGGCTGCCAAGAAGACGTTTTTGGGGAAAAATGTGTCCTGCTCCAGGCTTCACACTTATGTTCCTGTGTGCTGAAGGTGTTGCTCCCAATGCCATAAACGAAGAAACCAGCACAGTTCTTTGATTTGCTCTGAATTGCACTGTGAGGATAATGTTGATATTTTGAGAGATGGTCACCTTTTCCCAGTGAAACCACGGGACCTCCTTCCTGGCACCAGCCACAGAATCCACTCCACCCCGTCACCACGATGTGCAGTTGCCAGGCAGAGGTTAAGGAAGCAATGGGTAAAAGGGCAGAGTGTTTCTGTTCCCTCCCTGTCCCTCCAGGCCCTGGATGGAGGGATTTGCTGTGACAAGGCCAACTAGTTTATTCAAGAAGTGTGTATTGCTGTTAGGATGAATTTTAGCTGAGTTTTTGCCTTGGTTGCTGCCTGGCTCAGGGAACTTGCTGGGAGTTACACAGAACACTCCAGACAGGACAGGAGATATTTAACAGCCTCAAAAGCAGGAGAAGTTTTTGCTCTTCCTCCACCCACAGAGGGAGGTTTTTGTCATGACAAAGTCTGCAAACAGCAGCTCCCAAGAGAGGGGTGAGTTCAGGTCGCCTGGAGGTCTGCAGGGCTGGAGGGACCTGGGGCTGTGGGAGAGGGAACCTGCACCATCTCCAGCTGCTTCCAAGGGCAGGCAGGATGGACGTGGCTCTTCAGCACTGTTGGGAGTGTTCTGTAGAGGAGAGGCTTCCAAGGCTTTCCATGTTCACCTGTCTGTGGTGGTGGCTCTGGGTCAGTGTTGGATCTCACTTTATAGGATCCCAGGATGGATCAGCATGGAAGGGACCACAGTGGGCATCTGGTGCCACCTCCCTGCTCCAGCAGGGCCAGCCCAGAGCACACGGCACAGGAGTGTGTCCAGATGGGGCTGGAATAGCCCCAGGGAGGAGACTTCACACACTGTAGACAATCTGGTCAGGGCTGGGTCACTGCCCAGCCAAGAAGTTCTTCCTCCTGTCCAGCTGCAACTTCCTGGGCATCAGTTCCTGCCCGTTCCTCCTGGGCCATTGCTGGGCCCCCCGAGCAGAGCCTGCTCCATCCTCTGCCCCCTCCCTGCAGCCCCTGCAGCCATGGCTGAGGGCCCCTCTCAGGCTCTGCTCTGGAGGCTGAACAGCCCCAGCTCCCTCAGCCTTTGCTGCTCCCAGAGCTGCTCCATCCCTTGGGCATCTCCGCAGCCTGCGCTGGCCCCGCTGCAGGAGCTCCCTGTCCCTGCTGTGCTGAGGAACCCGAGCTGGGCCCAGCCCTGCAGATGTGCCTGCCCAGGGCTGGGCAGAGGGGCAGGATCCCCTCCCTGCCCTGCTGCCAACGCTCTTCCTGGTGCCCCCCAGGATCCCACTGCCCTCCCTGTCCCCAGGACACACGGCTGGGTATGCTGCCAGGATATCACGTGTTTCTGCATCAGCAAAGACCAGTTTGGGCTTTTCTAGGGACAAATAATTCATCTCATGTCCTGTGCAGAGTTGGTGCAGCCCCTTGGCTTCTCACTTCATCTGAAGTTCTGATGTCTGGTTTGGGCTTGGCACAGACACCCGACTTCTGGTTCTAGCCCCATTATTAACCTCCTTTTCCTAATCCTCTAAATTACTGAGTTATTGCTAGACTTTGGGAGCTCGACTTCATTTTTGTTGACCTGACTCAGTGTAAGCCGGGCCTGGATCCCCAGAGAATACATTAAATATCAAGCTCGGGGTCGTTCAGAGCGAGCCTGTCTTTGCCTCCTGGTTGGATGCTCTGGCTCATCCTGCCCTAAATCTGTTTCTGTTTGTATAAATATTTGCTAGTGCTGCAGAGGAGGGAGACAGACCTCCTCTTCCACCCACTGAAATCCTCTGTCTCACTAATATGTGTCACCCTTGGCTCTTTGCTGTTGCTCTTGATCCCTGTTGGTTTTTGTGATATTTAAAAGCTAAGCCAGTGCAGAGTGACCTTCAGCCAGCAGCACGTGGTGGCCCAATCCTGCCCACTCAGCATCACTCATGGGTGACCTTCCCTATGCTTTTCTTTCTCCTTGCACTGAAGATAAGTCTGTAATTTAATTTTTTTTGTGTATGTGTGTGTGTGGTCCGATCCTGGTGTGAGTGGCAGTCCCAGGCCTGTAGGAAGGATTGCAAAAGCTTTCAGGGATAACCTGGTGGTTGAGAAAAGAACCCCAGACCTCAAACCATTGTCGTGAAACGTTTTGAAAGAGGTGGAAAAAGCTCAGCTCCAGCTCAACTCCTGTGTGTTTTTCTGTGTGCAGTGAAGTTTTAGCACTAAGTGATAATTAAACTGACTCTTGCAGCCTGTTAAAATGAAGAGTAGGGTTTCCTACTGGGTCAGCCAACAGTGCTGATTAAACACCCCGAGCTCTGGAGCTGTGATGCTGCACTTCACATGCTCAGTTATAACAGGGTCAAAGAAAAACTTCAGGACCCAAATTGTCATTTTTGTGCCCATTTTGTCTTCTTTTCTAAAGGAAAGACAGTGTAAGTGCAGTATGCTGTGACACACAGCCAGTTTTAGATCTCTTGTTCTTGTGCAGGTCTCATTTCCAGCTAAATATGTTTATTCCAAGACATTAAGTATTCCCCAAGTGACTCTTGTTCTTAAAATACACTCGAGCAAAGGTCAGTGCAGCCCCTCACAGCACCGTTGGAGAGGATAACATGACCGTGCATTTTTCAGCTTGCCTTCTGAAATGCATCTGGAAGCCTCTCCCAGCAGCTCATCGGTTTAACACGTGAAAATCTGTCCCAGGGCTCCCTGAGGATTTTGACTTCTGCCTTTGCACTGAAGCAGAGAGAACTTTTGGGCTGATAAAAATCAGCGGAACTTCTCTGGCTCCAGCCGAGCCCCTCGGATTTATACTGGTTGAGGATCCAGGCTACACGGAGGAAATTATTGCTCTGAATTGGCTGCTTTGTCAAAAAGATTAACCTGAAATATTTCTACCATTTCAGAGCAAATCTATATTCCTGGCGCTGCAAAGGCTTTCATTCATCAGGACATGATTAATGAGGGTTGGCAGCTCTAGACAGGAATCAGTATTTCTTTGTTACAGATCTGATACGGTTTAAGTTCCGCTGAGTTTATTTTATACGCACGTTTTGGTGGCTGAAAGCACTTGGAGTAACTAATTCCTTCCCCTGCAGATGGGCTCTTGGAATTTATGATGGGGGAGATTTGAGCTGAGCATTTTTATTGATGGCACTGCCGAATAAATAAACACCAGGGAATATATTTAAAAAGCAGAAGGGGCCGAGGGGGCGCCAAGAATGGGAATAACCTGGGGATGTTTGCTCAGCTCCGTGGGGCAGCTCTGGGTGTCCTTTTAAACCCTTCAGTGGGAAATAAATGCTGCACTGAAGGATTTCACAGCGGGGCTGCTGTGACAAGTCTTGCAGAAGATGCAGCGCCCTGAGTCTGAAAGTCTCTGAAGCAGATCTGACAGTGGTGTGTCCGTGTACAGGAGTATATGAGGACACAGTGGGAATATCAGCCAAGGGCCACCAGGATGATCAGAGGGCTGGAGCAGCTCTGCTGGGAGGAAAGGCTGGGAGAGTTGGGATTGTTCAGCCTGGAGAGGAGAAGCTTTGGGGTGACCCAATTGTGACCTTGCAGCACCTGAAGGGACTGACAAGAAACATGGAGAGGGACTATTTCCAAGGGCCTGGGAAGTGGCTTCCCACTGCCAGAGAGTAGGTTAAGGTTGGATATTAGTAGGAAATTGTTCCCTGTGAGGGTGGGGAGGCCCTGGCCCAGGTTGCCCAGAGAAGCTGTGGCTGCCCCTGGATCCCTGGAAGTGTCCAAGGCCAGGTTGGACGGGGCTTGGAGCAACCTGGGCTAGTGGAAGGTGTCCCTGCCCATGGCAGGGGGTGGAATGAGATAAGCTTTAAGTTCCCTTCCAACCCAAACCATCCTGTGATCAGTGAGATCAAAAGCCTTACAGCAAAAGAAAGACATGATTTGAGTTAAACAAGCAAATTTAATTCTTCAATTTCCTTTTCATTTTTTTGAGGCCTCTTTTTCCCCTCTAATGTTTAATGGTTCTGAATGGCTTTCATTCAGTAATAAGTGGAGGGAGAATTGATTTTGCCTTCATTTATGTACTCATAGCCATTTGTTCCTATGATTCTTTCATGTGCTTTCTGGCATACCATATGTGCTTGTGGAAGTCAGCAATAAATGCACTTCTTTTTTAGCACTGTAAAAAAAGCTTTCAAGGGATCTCAGCTCCATCTCAGCCCTTATCAAGCAGTTTTTTGAACGTACCTTGAATGTACAGGTTAGAAATGTGTATTTTCTGTCTGTAATTGACTTCCCCTCGACCCATCCCGATTTACTGGGTGAAAGGGAGCATTTTTATTCCTGTCAGCAGGGATGAATCCAGGCTTGGTGCTGTCTCTGTCAGGCAGCAAGTGGGAGGGGAATGGAGACAGAGTTTGGGAAGTGTCAGCTGGTGTAAACACATCGTTCTGAGCCTTATGCAGGAGAACAGCCAACACATGGGTTTTCTTCAGGCAGGGGGAGGCTGTGGGATACTTCTGATACTCAGAATTATTCAACAAGAACCGTGTTTTCAATCCTGAGAGGCCAAGACACGTCAGTGTTTTCCCTGATCTGTAGCCAGCTCTTGTTTATCTTGACTAGCTGACCACGCATCGTCCTCCTGAACGTGATGCTGTTGCCTTCTGACCCTTTCTGAAGTGCTCAAGATCCAGTCTTCTGCTGGCTTCTTAATTCTTGGCTTGTCTGACTCTGTCCTCATCCTTATTTTAAACTTTTGAAGTCTCTGGGCCGCTCCAGTTCTCTTGCCAGCCCTGAGCTGCTCAGCTGGTTTCTGGGGATCACACGATGAGGGCAAGAGCTGCTGGGGGTTTGTTTTACCTACAGAATGCAGGCAGAAGTGCTGAGGGGTCTCAGCCTCTGCTGAGAGCTGGAAAACATTTGGCATTTTACAAACAAAGCCCTTAATGGAGAAGCTGAGCTGGGCTGGATTCACTGCAGAGTAAAATTGGAAAACACAGAGGACGAAGCAGCAGAAGTTGGAGATTCACATCTCAAAAGAGGGTTTTGCTTTGTGAGGGATTGTGTGAGACTCTGGGAATTGTCCCTGCTTTCGACATTTAATATTCCCCTCAATAACATGTTAATGAAGCTGGTAAAGTGCCCGTTTCAAGGCTACTTTTCTTCAGAAGGTCTAAATAAAAGTCACCATCTGCTACTAAATTACTGCAGAAAAACAAGTCTCCCTCTAATCCTGATTCCTCACTAAGCCTTGAGGTCATTCTGGTAATTGCTGACATTCCCTGAGCTCCTGTGTAAATTTTATGTGACCATAATTTCAGCAGAAGTTGTCCAGAGTCCCAGAGACTGGGAAGGTGGTGGAGGGGAAGCTGCTGGAGCTTCACTTTCCAGTGTGTGAGCAGTGGGGGCACAGAGTCCTTGTGTGCAGGGAATGCAGTTTTAAACATCACAACAGGACTAAACTGTGAATGTGGGAGCAGGGCAGCTGCACAGCTCAGGCATCATCTGTGTCCAAGCATTTGGGATGGGGTTTGTGGGGCTCCTCTGCACTTGGGTTGGATTTTGGTGTGTTTAATCCTTCAGCCTCTGCTCGTCCTCGTGAATCCGGCCCTCTGAGCACGTCAAAGCCCGTCTTGGCTTGGATATTTACATTATTTTTCCATATTTCTCTTTCACTGCTGACCTTCTGAGGGCCGCTTGGAATGAGAAGTCCATCATCTCCCTCTCTGCAAGCAAATTAAATGGTTGTTTGCCTTAACTGGCAGGGATTTGCAGCTGGCACCGAGAGCCTGCCCGCTCCATGCTGCCTGCATGTTATTTTTGCTGCTTCTGTGCTGGAAAGCCACTGTGTAGCTGTCATCTAGTTACACTCCTACGTGCCTTTGTGAGCTGCTGTGCCAGCTGCCAAACCCTGACTGGGAATTTTGATGGAACGCTGCTCCCTTGGCATCCCAATTGATACAGGGATTCAGGCAGCCGCTGATGCCTCAAAAGCAGAGGCAGTTTCCGAGCAGAGGTGGATGTAGCAGCACGAAAGGAAAGCTTTGTCCAGGGAGCTGAGTTCAGAGGGTGAAAACAGCAGCAAAAAGCACATTTTGGATGAGTTTTAAACTGTTTTGTGAGTAGACCCCCCTCATGCTCTGTGCAGGTGTGTATTCATGGATAATATGGAGCAGCTGCAGGGAGGAGGCTCCTGTTTGAGGGGAGGGGAAAAGGAGCAATTGTGGCTGTGACAGCTCCATGTCCACGTCTGATATCGCTGCCCAGGACACTGTGGAAGGGATGTTGGAGCTCATCAATGTGACACGTGGTGTTGCTCCTCCATCCTGACGTTTATTGGTGCTGGAGGAAGGGTCGGGACAACCCACGGGAATCTCGGAGCAATCTGGGGTGCAGGATATGGGAGAGGGAATGATCAGCAGTTTGGGGTGATGAGAAAGAGCCTGCTGAGCTCAGCTGGCAGGAGAAAATCCACGGCAGAGGGGAGGTTTTCCTTCTGTTAATTTTAGATTTCGTGTCCGTGTTTCCAGTTCGGAGTTTTCTTTTTTTACGTGTGGCTCGACAGAACGAGGAGTGATTCAGAGGAGCTGGGGAGTTGGGGCTGAATTAAGCTTTAGATAGACAATAAACAGCGATGGATTTGCCCCCCTGCTCTCCTTGCTATGAGATGTCTGTTGGGGTAGCCTGAGAAAAGGCTCTGACTCCCAAAATCTCCAGTGTCCTTCATCAGCCATTCCAGACAAGGGAAAGAAAAACACCTTCTCCTTTATTCCTCCAGCCCTAGCACTTATTTGGTCACTGTGGTCACTAATTAGTGGAAAGTCAAATGAGGATTAGCTAAGTAGAAGCAAGGTGAGGTGGAGTTCCAGCCCCTGGGGCTTTTGCTGCAGGCACAGCCCCAGCATGGGTGGTTGGAGAGGCTGTGGGCTCCCCATCCCAGGGGTTTTCCAGGATGTGGCTGCTCAAAGCCAACCAAAGCAAGGTGGGGCCCGGGCTCAGTTGAGGTCCATGAACAGGCTGATGATTCTGTGGTCATTTCTGTAGCGATCTCGTGGCAGTGGAGAAGGCAGCTCATGGAATCACAGAATATCCTGAGTCAAAGGGACCCCAAAGGATCATCCAGTCCAGCTCCTGGCCCTGCACAGACACCCCAACGATCCCACCCTGTCCCTCAGAGCGTTGTCCAAACCCTCCTGGAGCTCTGGCAGCCTTGGGGCTGTGCCCACTGCCCTGGGGAGCCTGGGCAGTGCCCAACCACCTTGAAACTGGACTCTCCCAAACCTTCCTTCGTGGCTCTTTGTGTGCATGGTCCATCTAGAAAACCCCCCTGTAGCTTCTTTTTAGCTTTCCATTCTCAAAAGCTTTAAAAGGTATTTTGTATTTCTCCTTGGGGTGGAGCAGACTGTGAGAGCTCTTATCTGGGTAATTCTTAGGAGCAGAAATGGTTTTGCAGAGAAACTGTTGTTACTAAATTATCCCGGGAGAGGCTTTTCCCAAGAGACCCACAAACCAACCATCTCCATTTTTCCATGAGTGTCAGTGATGTTGAGATTTGGAGCAGGTTTGGTGTTCCTGTGCTTGCACAACTTCCAGGCTCCCCTGGTCTGAGAGGGACAGGGAAATGTCTACCTTCCATATCCACTCCTTTTAAATGAGCAAAGCTGTTCCCAAGAGAAAAAGGTACCAACCCCAGAGAAGAGCAAGAGGTGTCAAGCACCAGCTTGTGTGAAAAGGAGGGAGAGTTTTGGAGAAGAGGTAGGGAAAAAAACCCTCCAAGTGCTGTTTTGGGAAACACCTGGGGCTGCATTTTCTGCTTCCTGCCCAAATTATTGCAGGTAAGGTCTCCTTTGGAAGGCAGGCACAATGGATCCAGGGATAAAGCTTGGTGCCCATCACTGGCAAGGTATCCAGGTGCTGGATATCACCACAAAAAGTAAATCTGGCTGGATTATACTTCAGGGTTTCTTGGGAATGCATTGTGTGCCACAGGAACAAATGGCGTTTACCAGGGTGGGAGGTTTTTTTCCACATCTCATCTGTTGATGTTCCTTCCAAAGTTTGGGCACTGTTAACATCAGCATTTTCCTATGGGAAAAAAATGGAAACAGAACATGGATATTACATAAGAAAGGAAAATAAAACACCCTTCAGAACAAGTGCTTTTATTTGTCACTTAATGCCTGTGAAAACGAGCAGTGAGTGAGCACAAATGTCCAGAAAATAAGTGTTCTGAAGCTTAAAAAATGTAACTTACTGCAGACTGATTTAGGAATTCAATGTAGTAGTTAAGATGCCAAAAATCAAATATTCCACAGGAGTTTTGTGCCTGAACTGAATTTACTGAGCACAATGTATTAAAAAGCTCTAGTCTAAGCATTATCTCACCCTCAGAGAAGAAAAGCCTTCTATTCTGACTCTGTGCCTCCAAGGACCCCTTGCTTCAGTTCATTTTTAAGGTCACTGATATTATTTCATTTGCATTCCCAGTCAGAAATGCCATAAATTGTTTGATCAAAAGCCTTCCTACTTTTTCAGTTCTTCCCACTCGTTTTATGTAATCTGGGGTTTGGTATTTTTGGAAAGCCTGTTCTGCCTTGCTGTGTCTTGCACTGAAATCCTCTCCCAGGGTGGGAGTCCACGGAGATTCAGGGCCTCAGAAACCCAGACAGGCAGAGCCAGTGTCCCCAGAGAAACAAGGAGGCTTTTGTGCAGGGCATGTCCCTATTTACCTAAAGGTTATGGATTTTGGTGCTAATTTTGTGTCCATCTTGGAGAAAGATCTTGTTGATCTTCCTGTGAGCATTCATTTCACAGCCAAATGTGTCTTTCCCTGCAAACCTCGGAGGCTGGGATGGAAAAAGAATTGCTGTAATAAATGGCTTTGCCTGGCACTGCCTGAAATATTTCTGTGAATAGTATTTCTGTAAAAAAATTTTCTTAGGAAAGTAAAAAAAAAAAATCTACTCAGAGGTCTGCAGTGCCAAGAGAATTGTTAATACCAGAGGTTATAGAATCATGGAATGGTTTGGGATGGAAGGGACCTTAAAGATCACCCTGTTCTACCCCCTTCCACTAGCCCAGGTTGCTCCAAGCCTCATCCAACCTGGCCTTGGACACTTCCAGGGATCCAGGGGCAGCCACAGCTTCTCTGGGCAACCTGTGCCAGGGCCTCCCCACCCTCACAGGGAAGAATTTCCCCCCAATATCCCATCTAACCCTGCCCTCTGGCAGTGGGAAGCCATTCCCCCTTGTCCTGCCACTCCAGGCCCTTGGAAATAGTCTCTCCATCATTTTTTTGGTCAGCTCCCTTTAGGTACTGGATCTCCTTTCTTCTCCTTGTTTGGTAGCCTGAAGTTCTCATCCTGACACAAATCCATCAGCAGGAATTCCAGTCTAGATAATAATAGAAATGCAATTTTAGAGGAAGAGAGAAGCAGAACTAAGTGTCACAGCATTGCTTCCAGCTGATGGAAACATGGAAAATAATAGAAATCACACAAGGAAAACCAAACCCCTCCTTCCCAGAAAGGCAGAATTAGCACAGCAATGTGCTGGGTTGGAACTGAACTTCTCAGGTTTCCTGCTTATGGAAAAAAGGAGAGGCTGGAGAGCTGGGTTACAAACCCCATGGGCTGTGATGTATTCGGGCACTTGTGGTGTTGCTTTTCTCCAGACCCGAAGATCTTTGCTTCAGATCTGAAACGTGTTTTTGGTGCTGTAGTCGGGAAATAACATTTTTTGGGATGATTGAAGACTTTCCTGCGGTGGGAGCTGGCTGACAGTGGGCACTGCCTCTCCCCTGTGGCCTCTTGCTCTTGGCTGTTTTCTTTTATTACTTGTTTTTCCTGGCAGAGAGGAAAAATCTCCACGGCCTTTTCAGGGACAGTGAAGGCAAAAAAACTCATTGTGGCCTTCCAGGGCCTGGAGGGGGCTTGGAAAAAGAGGAGGGAGTGACTTTTTACCCAGGCAGGTGGTGACAGGACAAGGGGGAATGGGTTTAAATGGAAAGATGAGAGATTCAGAGTAGAGATTGGGAAGGAATTGTTCCCTGTGAGGGTGGGGAGGCCCTGGCACAGGTTGCCCAGAGAAGCTGTGGCTGCCCCTGGATCCCTGGAAGTGTCCAAGGCCGGGTTGGAGCAACCTGGGCTAGTGGGAGGTGTCCCTGCCCACGGCAGGGGGTGGGACTGGGTGACTTTCACCATCCCTTCCAACCCAACCCATTCCATAATTCTGTGCCTGCAGATTCCAGGAGTGACAGCAGAGATCCACACCAAGAGCTTACACCCAAATTCAGTGTGGACAGGAATTAAAGGGAATCTCCTGTTAAGGAACCAGTGTTTCTGGAAGTGCCCCTGACTTTCACATTTAAGAGACCAGGGTTGTTTTACAACCTGTAAATGGATTTTGGTTACCTCAGGCTGTCCTTTCACTGGGAAACAGGGCTGCTCTCTGTGCTAGAATTTAAATACCTCTTGTTTCTACATTCAAGTGCAACAATAGCGTTGTTTAAACAGGATTTCAAGATGGATGTCTCAGGTATCCTTCCCTCCTCTGATTTTATATGGAATTTTTCTCTGACTTGTCCAGGGGGAGAACAGTTTGTCTGCAACGTGAATCAAGAAAAATTTTGGCAGGCATCCCTGTGGAAAGGGCACTTCAAAATCTGATCCACGTGAAGTCTTTGGCTATGCAGCTGTTTAAAGTGAGAGAATAGGCTGAATAACAACTTCCACTTGCAGATTTCTTGGCTTAAAAGTATATATTTTAAGCAAACTGTTTCGTAGTTAATATTTTATTCTTGATTTCTTTTTTATTTTCTTAAAGAAAGGGTAGATTTTGATGTGCTTTACATTTATCCCGCTGAATTCCTTTGTTCTTAGTTCTCAGAGCTATTTGGTGCGTTTCTAAATCTTGCCTTCCTTCTTATATTACATATGGAAGAGCTCTGAGTTTAGGAGGAGGACTATATATGGAATATACTCACGGAAAGGAAAATAAACCCAAACCGAAAATCCTTGGATCCCCTTTGGCTCCAAATGGTGTTTTTAAACGATGGCAGAAAAGTTTCAGGTCTGGATCCAAGAGCAACACAGCAGTTACTCCACGAAATGGCTGCTCTGCCATGGATAAGACGCATCCCGGGGTCGCCCGCAGGACGGGCCTGGCTTTGGTGCTGCTGAGGGAAATTAATGACAGACAGATGTTTTACCCAAAGCACTTTTCTGTCTGCATCAAAAGCTGAATTGATGCTGTCTCTGGCAGCTCCTGGAGCCAGCGGAGCCGTGTTTCATGTTGGTGCCAGGCCTGATGTCAGAGGTGCTCGCAGGGAGCACTCCCTGCTCCTCACCTTTGGCACTCACCTGCAGCCTTGCCACGGTGCTCCTGATTGCCAGGAAAGGATTTTCGGTGCTTTTGATGTAATCCCCTCAGAACCTCCCCTTTCTGGAGGCGTGAAATGGGGTATTTTTGAAACAAGTGTGCCGTGTGGGTGTTTTTGGGCAGCAGGGGTGCTGATGACACTGTCAGACTTGAGCTAAGGGTGTGAGTAGTAACACAGAGTGGGAAGGGACCCACAAAGATCATGGAGTCCAACTTCTGGCCCTGCCCAGGACACCCCAACAATCCCACCCTGTCCCTCAGAGCGTTGTCCAAACCCTCCTGGAGCTCTGGCAGCCTTGGGGCTGTGCCCACTGCCCTGGGGAGCCTGGGCAGTGCCCAACCACCCTCTGGGGGAAGAACCTTTCCCTGAGATCCAACCTGACACAGCTCCATGAGCAGAGAGAACTCGTTTGTAAAGTCTTATGTTGTAGAAACAGAGAAAAAACCACAATGACTGATTAAAATCCCAGCTCAGCACCTGAGCAGCACAAACAGTGGAACGTCTTCCCCCGGGAGAAGGCAGAAGAGGAATAAACTGGCTGGTTTTTGGCGCAGGGATTTTTGAGGCTGCTTCTGCAATCTCAAAACTTCGGTGCAGAATCAATTATGAAGAAAACAAACAGGCCCTGAGAGAGGAAAACATCATTACTGTAAAGCTACTTCATTACGTATCGATTGCTCGGCGTCCCCACTGTCAGCGTTTCCTTCCCCGTGCCCTGTCCAGAGGAATGGGGAGGAATCCAGGAATCCCTCCGTGCCTGTGGACAAGCTGAGGTTTGCCTGATTAAATCAGGTATATTTACTACTCCAGGGTAATCAAAGGACACGATTTTCAGTTCAGTATTGGGGTGTAGCGGAGTAGTTTTGATTTCGTTTGGTTAAAGAACATATTTGGTTAAATAACTTATTTGGTTAAAGAAACTTTCTTCATGGAGCTCTTCCTGGCCTTCTTTGGGAATGATTCTGAATGTTGGGCTGTTCCCTAAACATGGGGGAAGGATTTGTGTCCCACATCTTTGTGTCTAAAGTTAATTTGCTTTAATTTTCCCAGGTGTCCCCATGACTCTGATTTTTTTTCTGAGAGCAAGAGGAAGATTCAGACAAGTGTATTTGTGTCAAAGCCCACCTGAGCATGGGGAAATCTATACAAACAGGCTGTGTAGACTTCACCTGTTGCCTGGAGTTTTCCAGTGCTTTTTCCATGTGTTTTGGCGTGTTATTTTCAGGGATTGGCTGTGAGGCAGCATTTTGGATTCGGCTTTTATTTCATTGGGAATCCCTAATAAAAAATTGTTCTGATAGGAAACATCAAGCTGTGTAAACAGTTTCAGGCTTTTAGAAATGTCTGTTGATCCTTTACATGTCTGAAAAGGGGATCGATTATCGAGGGCACCCTTTCCCTCTCAGATGTTTTTAAGTCTCCTGGTGCATTCAGGAGGTGACACAACGTGAAAGTCAGATGTTAATTTGGAAAGTCTTGGCAGAAGCAGAGCCTGGTGAGCCCAGTCCAGTGGGACAGCAGAGCACCTCGGGACTTGCATGTTTTTTTCAGCTGCTTGATGGTTTTGAAGGCTTTGGGTATTTTATTCTGAATTCTAATACAGTCACTCTCTTCCAGCTTTTTTTTTTTTTTCCCCAATTTCATGGCATGTCTTGTTGGTTTAATAAATTGCCTGAGCACAAAAGAGAGCCCTGTTTGGATATTTATGTTATCATTTCCCTGCGCTTGAGCAAACACTTCCTTCAGCCCAGAAATACGTGGTAATTGGCAAATATACTGAGAAACGTTATAGAAAACCAGGTCGTGTTTATTTGGGTGAAAGACACGAATGTTTCCCCTCCAGTCTCCTGGTTCCTCCTGTCTTATTGAAATAATTAAATAGAGTTTGCAGAGGGGAGGGCTGGATGGGTCCCTCCTGTGAGCCTGCTGACGTTTTTAACGTGCCTTTTTTCGGCTGTGGGGCCGGTGCAAAGCAAACAGGGAGAAAAGGCGTCTCTCCGGTGCCTTTTGCATTCCGTGGAGGTAATTGAAAGACTTTGAAAACTCTGGTTTTCATTAGGAGGGAAAGAAATTCCAATTTATTGAATCATTTTTTTGTTTGCAGGTTGATGAAATAGCTTATTTGTTCAACCAAATGCCAAGAGGCATCTGCAGTCCCGATAACCCAAGACATTAGCTCTGCTCAGACATTATTTTTGCTTACAGTCAGGAGAATAGAAATTTGACAGGGGAATAATGTGTTTTAATGAAGTATTCATCACTTCTCCCCATTTTTCATCATTAAAACATCCATTTCAATTTAGAAATGGACCTGAAAAGTCATGAAATCCATCATGCAGAACAGATGGTTTTCACTGCAGATGGAAAAAATTCAAGCTGTTCCTAAACATCAGCCTGCGTATTTTAAGCAATTAACTGCTTTTCTGGAGGTATAATGGGTCAATTCCTTATTTTTTTTGATGGCAGAGGGTTAGTTGCCCGTAGTGATTAACTTCAGATTTTGTTTTTAAACCAGCTAAATGAAGTTCATATTTAAAACACTGCATTTGATTAAACACAAGGTACATAATTTCAGCAGAGTTTTGGGGTAGGTAAGAAGACTCTTGGCATTTTTATGGGTTTACTTTATGCATTCTGAATGAAGAAAAGACACTTGTTTGTTTTTAAATCAAAATCATTCCTTTTTTTACAACCAGGAGTTGTGTTTCTGTCTGGGATTTGTATCCTCTAATGCTCCTGGCTGCCTGCAGCCACGTGGGCTAAGCGGGATGAGAAGGCGCATGAGACCTTCAATGTACAGTGTGGATTTCTCTGGGATATGATCTGGTGCAGGTGCCTTCCTGATGCCTGACCTCTTCATTTTCAAAGAGTTCTCCACTTGGCAGCTCTGTCAGGTCTTTCCCACCTCTTTTCTGGGTATCACTGTGGTCGTTCTTCACCCGTAGCTTTCTCCAGACCAGCGAGGACTTCTCGAGACTCCTCTTCTTTTGTGGGCCACAGTCATAGTGGAGTTTTCCATCCAAGTCCCCTTTTCCTCTGGACGAGATTCTCCTACTGGTTTCCCACTGCTTCTCGTGGACTTGGGAGGACAGGTTGTGATGACTCTGTTTCCTTACGAGGAGCGTTAATTAGCCCGTTGTTTATTTGTTGTGATGCTCATTGCACTTGCATTTCCCATATGGTTCTGTTTATCAGGAGCATGACCTGGAGGAGGTGATATATCTTCATCCATATTTTTATATATAATCTTTTTATCCACCTACAGCAAAGCAGTTGAGGGTCACTAATGAGATTTCATGAGGTGAAAGGAGACAGACTTTTTACATGGGGGCATAATGACAGGACAGGGGGGAATGGCTTCCCACTGCCAGAGGGCAGGGTTAGATGGGATATTGGGAAGGAATTCCTGACTGTGAGGGTGGGGAGGCCCTGGCACAGGTTGCCCAGAGAAGCTGTGGCTGCCCCTGGATCCCTGGAAGTGTCCAAGGCCAGGTTGGACGGGGCTTGGAGCAACCTGGGCTAGTGGGAGGTGTCCCTGCCCATGGCAGCGGGTGGAAGGAGATGAGCTTTAAGGTCCCTTCCATTCCAAACCATTCTGGGATTCTAAAGCATGTAGAATATGCCTGGGCTGCTCTGTCTGACCTGGACTGGTGGATGGGTCTGAGAGCTGGAGACAGGAGGGGATCCTGTTGCTCACAGTTGGGGTGTGACCCTCTGGTGAGGCTTGTTCAGGCAGGACTGATCCATACCCTGTGTTAGGGAAGTCTGAGGTTTGCAGTGTCAACATCTGCATAGCTCCCATGGCAAGGACTGCTGGCACAATGTTTAATTTTCATGGAATTGGAGCAGGTGCTCCTGACTGGAGCTTTTAGAAGTGGAGATTGCCTTTCCTGTTGGCGTGATTGCTGTGATGTGACACACACCATGGGAAACATTTGGCATTGCGTTTTATTCTCCAGGAGAATCCTTTCAGGAGCCTTCCTAAACTTTTTTTGTGGGGCTTTAGAGCTTCCTAATAACATAGAAACAAGGAGTCATGGAGTGGTTTAGGTTGGAAAGGACCTTGAAGTTTGTCTTGTTCCACTCCCTGCCATGGTCAGGGACACCCTTCATAGGTCCAGATTGCTCCAAGCTGGAACACAGGGGGCAGCCACAGCTCCTCTGGGCAACCCGTGCCAAGGCCTCACCACCCTGACAGGGAAGAATTCCTTCCCAGCATCTGATCTAAACGTGCCCTCCTTCATCTTAAGGCCATTCCCCCTCGTCCTATCACTCCATGCTCTTGTGAAAAGTCCCTCTCCAGCCCTCTTGGAAGCCCCCTTTATTAGGTACTGGAGACGCTTGGGATCTGTTTGAAATCTTTCAAATCAGTGAGATCTGTGACATCATCTAATCTTTCATTGGTGAGAGCTTTTAAATTTGCCACGTTGCCAGACTAGTTCACCTGCTGTGTCAGTGAGACTTTGCCACCACAACCAAGACTGGATTTGGCCCAAGATGGTTTTATGCAAGACAAGGTCCTTTGTTTTGTGAGAGCTCCAGATCAGCTTCTGGCTTATATAAAGATTTAAGCGGCGGATGCTGTGGCAAGAGCGATTTATAGGCTTCCAACTCTATTTCTGAATTGAAAATCCGCAGAGGTGCTTTATATTCCGTGTTCATCAGCTCCCAGAAGATTAAATATGTTTTTTGTAGTATTCCAGACAGCGTGACCCCTCTGGATTGTAAAATCCATCCAGGGTGCAATATTTCCCAGGGCTGTGCCTTCTCTGCAGGCCAGGTGCATTTTCTGATGGATAAATGCTTTGCTGTCCCTTTGTCCCAGCAGTATCAGCCGTGCTCCAGCCATGGTTGGGGAGCAGACACGGGGCTGGAGCTCATGAAGAAAGTAGACTTGACATCTAAGTCTTTCAACAGAGCTGAAGCAGCTCCCTGTGAAATCCAGAGATGAGTTTCATTTGCATTTTTAGGCGAGCTGGCATCTGTTTCACCTATTAAAGCCAACGTTTCAAATAGTTTTTTCCGGCAGTGCTCCTGTCTGACAGGCTCCAAATCCAAGAGATTTCAAAGGATTGTTGCCCAGCTCTGCCACCTCCTCGGCAGGGTGAGGATGGGGCTCTGAATGAGGCTGCTCCCCATGCTGCCCTTCTTTCTTCTCAAGACCCAAGACATTTCTATTCCTGTTTTTAGGATGGTAATTCTCAGAGCAGTAGGAGGGATTTGGTCATGTTGGTTGGAGGACATCATAGAATACCCTGAGCTAGAAGGGACACACAGGGATCATCCAGTCCAACCCTGCACAGACACCCCAACAATCCCACCCTGGCCCTCAGAGCATTGTCCAAACCCTCCTGGAGCTCTGTCACCCTTTGGGGCTGTGCCCACTGCCCTGGGGAGCCTGGGCAGTGCCAACCACCCTCTGGGGGAAGAACCTTTCCCTGAGATCCAACCTGACCCTGCCCTGGCACAGCTCCAGCCATTCCCTGGGTCCTGTCACTGTCACAGGGAGCAGAGATGGAGCTGCCCCTTGGGAAGAGCTGTACCCCCTGGTGAGGTCTGCCCTCATTCTCCCCTTCTCCTGCTGAACACCCCAAGAGACCTCAGCTGCTTTCCCTCTAGATCCTTCACCCTCTTTGTAGCCCTCCTTTGGATGTGTGAAAGCTGTTAGATTTGGGACAGAAGGGCTGGTTTTGCTTTGGACCTTAGACCTGCTGCTGATCTACCATTTGATATGGAGAATACTTGGGATTTGGGCATCCATGCTGAGAGTGGGTTAAACCAGTGCTGCCACCACGCTCTTCTACCCTTGCTGACACAGGAAAACTGAATTTCATCTGCAATGGAGAAGTGATTTTTTTGTCAAGCGTAGAACTTTTCCATTCTGAACATGCCCTTTGACACCAGCAGAAGTCCTACTTATAAGACTAAGCAGTTGAATAGGTTAATAAGTCTAAAAGTGCAGATTAGATGAAGTTTTGGGTTTGGTCCAGAGCTGTAGGAGCTGTACTGAATTAAAAAAAAAATAAGCTGCTCTAATCACAACAGAATCATGGAATGGTTTGTAAGGGCCCTTAAACACTGTCTTATTCCACCCCCTGCCATGGGCAGGGACACTTTTCCACTAGACCAGGCTGCTCCAAGCCCCATCCAACCTGGGGCTAAACACTTGCAGGGATGGGGCAGCCACAGCTTCTCTGGATGACAAATAGAAGGACTTAAGGCAGCGTTTGGTATCCCAGAGGAGGAAAAAAGCAATTTGAAATCCTTTTCAATTGTACAGAGAGAGATGTGAGTATTGGTTAAGTGTCAGATCAGCCATTCCCATTCTGCTGGTGGTAGTGAGGAGCCCTTAAGTTACTACAGACTTCACTGGAGATATAAACAACAGATCAATAGTCAGAAAGATCTGTGTGGACAGCGCCGGCAGCTCGTAATGAAAATCAAATTCAACTTCCCCTTGGATTTCCAACTTCCCAAATGCCAGTGATTCTTATAAGCAAGAAAAGGATGGATCATTTGTGCAGTTTACATGTTGCTGGGATTATTTCCGGTGATTTGCTGGGAAGGTGAAATTTTTTTTCCCTTTGCTTTGAGCATTTTGCTGCAATCTTGGACTGCAAAATGCAGGCTATGCAAGAAGAGCCACAGCTGGAGAAGAGCTGAAAATACCTCTCTGTACACAAAGATTGGATGTGCTGGTGTAACATCTTAGCAATTAGTCACGACTTAAATGAAATAAATACCAAATCTAAAAACACCCAGAAACAGGCATCAGGTAAATGCTACACTTGGATTTAGTTTATGTTCTTTAAATTGCCCCAGGGGGATTAATAAATCCTGCAAGCATTAGGCATAAGGGCCATAGAGAGGCAGGAATGTCATATAATTTCTGGATTTTTCTTTGTGCTAAGAAGCCGATAGCCTTCATAACTGAAATATTATAGCACTGCATCAAATCCACTTTCAAGCTCACTAAACAAAAGGCTTCTGCACATCTTGACTGCTGTATCCTTGTAAGTTTTGACAGGCAGATGTAGAGCAAACGGCACCAAAAGAAGTGTGAGCACTAAACCTCCTTCTCCAGTTACTACACTCACTCAAAATTCCTGATGTATTTGAAGTATGTAAACAATCTTTCAATGAATGAAACTAGAGGGGCATATTTATTCCCCAGTAGCTTCAGAATTCCCAGGGAAGCAGTGGAGTCATCATCCCTGGAAGTGTTCAGAACCCACGTGGATGTGGCACTTGGATTAGTGGTGAACACAGTGGTGGTGCTGTGTTGACGACTGGACTTGATGATCTTGGAGGTCTTTTACAGCACCGATGATTCTATGATTCTTTGCACTTATTTTTAATATTTTGATCTGTAAACAGAAAGCATTTCTGCGTTTTTTTTCCTTGAAAAACGAGCAGGAATTCAGAAATCACCGGACTCGCAAAAACCATTTACTTTTTGAAGTCTAAAGCTTGCTAAATTATTCCCAGAAGCGTATTTTATGAGCGTGGGCCCCCTGTTGAACACAGAGACACTGAGCCTTGCTGGGGGCAGGGCTGTGCTCCATCTCTTCTCCCCCGTGAGCTCCTGGGTTGTAGCTCAGGGGAGTTGGACGTTCCTCCAAGGATGGGATTTTTGCCTCAAGATCTCAACCCCCAAAGTTGTTATTTAATGACTGACTGTGGGCGTTAAACCTCAAGACATTAAACCAGAGTTTCAGAACAGTTTGTTTTGCTGCTGTTCCTCATCAGTGGCAGTGGAGGACACAGACCCTCAGGTGGGAGAAGGTCCATCCTGGTCCAGTCACGGCTTTGTGGGCTCCTGCAGGTTATTGCCGTGGTTTTCTGCTCCTTTCTAATTAAACATTCTGGCCAGCCAAAGAGATTTCTAGACTGGCTGAAGTGCTTCCAGACTCAGGGAACGTGGGGCAGCAGGATTTTTGGTGATTAAGAAGGTTTGAAATAAGAGCTTGAAACGGAGGGAAGGAAATGGCGCTGTCTCTCTGCTCTGTGTTACGAGTACCAACGCCAGCGGGCAGCCTCACACACACCAACACTGAGAGAAAACAAGGTGAGTTAGGGTTTTTTTCCTCCTTCTGGCCCATCATTCAGTCATAGATTTCACAAAAGATGAGGCAAAACCCATCTGTCAACAGCAGAGCAAAAAACCCATTTCGAAGCGATGAGGGCTTTGTTAAATCATTGATCTCCTGAAGGAACAGTGTTAATACATCTCTAATGGTATTATTTTATCTAAATAATAAACAAAAAACCTGCAGGGTTTGGCAGGAGGCCCCTAAAATGTTCGTTTTGGGGCTCAGTGCCTCCCGCTTCACAAAATGGCGGCTGGAGGGGGGATCCACTGGGCGCCATTTTGTGTCGCGGGCGCCATTTTGTGCCACAGACGCCATTACGGGCCCCTTCTCTGAGGGGATTCCAGCGCGTCTGCTGTTGGCTTCAACGAGGCAGTTTAAATAGTGAAAACATTAGTAATAATTTTAAAATCGTGATCTTTTTCTGGAAGCCTGAAAGAAGGACAGTGCACTCTCACTGAAGAAAAGTGGTAGGAATAATAGTTTATGGATTAATCTGGCGGTTTTGGGTACCTGGTGGCTGCGTCTGTGAGGAGGTGTTTCCAGGCCACTGCTGGAGGGCACCCAATAACACCCACTGGCTGAGATGCCTTTTATTTCCCATGTGTTGACCCACAGTCAGTATATAATAGTAGAAAATGATAAAAAATGTATTTTTTTCAATAGATCTGAAATCAGCCCTTTATGTTGCCGTTTCCTACTCTTGGAAGGCAGCACTGAGAAGGTGGTTTTGTGGCAAGGCTGGGTTTGGGTTTCCTCATTCAGGATACAGCTGATGATTGTGGTATTATCTGGTGCAAATCAAAGTGCTGAATCCCACGCTATAGAGTCACAGAATACCAGAGTGGTTTGGGTTGAAAGGGACGTTAAGGATCATCTCATTCCCCTCACCCCTGCCATAGGCAGGGACACCTCCCGCTGTCCCAGGTTGCTCCAACCTGGCCTTGGACACTTCCAGGGATCCAGGGGCAGCCACAGCTTCTCTGGGCAACCTGTGCCAGGGCCTCTCCACCCTCACAGGGAAGGATTTCTTCGT
This sequence comes from Neopelma chrysocephalum, assembly GCF_003984885.1. NCBI lineage: Eukaryota > Metazoa > Chordata > Aves > Passeriformes > Pipridae > Neopelma > Neopelma chrysocephalum. The sequence goes on from NW_020897751.1 coordinate 1,175,231, forward strand.
AACATCTGCCCTAAATTTCCCCTTTCAGTGGGAAGCCATTTCCCTGTGTGCTGTCTGAACATATAAAAAGTTCCTCTCCCTCTGTTTTATAAACCGCTTCTCAGCTCTGGAAGGGGTTCTAAGGTCTTCCCAGAGCCTTCTTTTCTCCAGGCTGAAGTCCCCCAGCTCTCCCAGCTGTCAGACACCCTGTGTTGGTGTTGCTGGTGTCTCCAGTGCAGTCCATTGTTCGAGCTGTGTGGGTTGTGCCCCAGCAGGGAAAATGAGCAGGACCCAACATTGGCCTTATACCCTCATCTGTCCAGAGGCGCTGGTTACTCACACAAAGCTCCTCCTCCTGTCTGGGGAGATAATGGGATTGCCTTCCCTCTTCCTTCCTGGAGAACAGGACTTGATACAGATTTCCTCTGTGCTTTGAAATGGATGGAGCTTCTCCATTGTTCAGAAACCCTCAGTCCTGCAACTCAGAGCGTGGATCCGGCCTTCCGAGGCCATGGGTGACATTAATAAACCATGACATTTGGGTCCCTGCTCTCCCCTTTCATTACTTTCAGAGGGTTTGTTGCTGCAGTGAAGAACCAGCAGGTCCTTTGCACTGTTGCTCATTACCGGGAGCTCACGTTGGGAGGGGGAGGTGGAAACCTGGCAGCACAAACTGTGCATCAGGGAAGCTTTCTGTCATTTCCAGACCTTTTCTGCAAAGTGTAGGAAAAGGCTGATGAACAATATCTTAGCTTAGCTCACTGTGGCCAGGGTTGAAGGACCTGAGGGTGGCTCTGGGCTTCATATCAAATATTTAGTTATCGCTCCTGTTTGGTCTGATGTGAGTCTCTCCAAGGTCACCAGCCTCTGGACTGAGAAAAATCTTGAAACCTTATTTTTTGCCAGCTTTTTCAGTAAGATCAGTCCAATGCAAACAATGGCTACATGGTTCAATGCCCACCACTTCAAATTTTTAATAAGCCCACACCAGTTTTTAACTCTGAGAGACTCTGGAAAGCCTCAGGCCTCCGGAGAGTTTTCCCTCTGTATTCATGTATATCCAAGCTGATCTCTTAGTTGAATTCCTCCCTTTAAATTGTTCGTGTGTCTCGTTTGCAGCCAAGCTTGGAAGTAAAAACACTGAAGGAATAAACTATTTCTACCTTGGCAAAAATTTAGGAATAGCGGCAATCGTGCAAGAGAGCTTTTTCTCCAAGGATTTCCAGTCTGGTGTGGAGATCAAAGGAGCCTTGATAGACACTTGAGCTCCTGGATGCTTATCTGGATGAAACTGAACCTCTAAACCGGTTCAGCTTTTCAGAACACTAATTCACAGGAAATATTTATTGTTGTAAGGGCAAAAAAAAAAATCCCCTAGAGTTTACTTGTAAGTGACTGTTTTCCAAAAGAAATATTCCACAGCTGAGAAAGTAGAGCATGAAAATGACTTCCACACTAAGGCATGAATTTCTTGGTTTTTCCCATCTTCTTCTTAACCCCACAGGGACCTTATAAGCCAATTACACACATGTTTTTCCTTCCTCTAAAAGCTTTGCTAAAACTCAGGATATTGTAGAGCTGGGTAGGAGAATTGCACGCTGGAGTTGACTCTGGGCGTGAAGATGTGGCCACTTCTGTTTGTTGTAATCTTTAAAAAGCACCGAGAGCAGCAAACAGCACATTGGCTCCTGCTCTGCTGTGCTCCCTGTAAGTACACGATGGTCACAGAATCAAGGAATGGTTTGAGTGGGAAGGGACCATAAAGCCCATCCAGTTCCACCCCCTGCCATGGGCAGGGACACCTTCCACTAGCCCAGGTTGCTCCAAGCCCCATCCAACCTGGCCTTGGACACTTCCAGGGATGGGATGTCACCTGCCTTGGCTTAGTTTAGGTTTAGGGGATGGCTCTTGGAAGTGTAATGAATTCCAAATGTTAACTGGGAGAGCAGAGCAGATGCAGTCCAGTTTTCAGTTGCTGTGGGTGTCCTTTGCTGTGTAATCCCAGGGGAATAGAGCAAATCCTTGTGGGCTTCTGAGTGCCATCCCTCTGCTCACCTGCAGCCTGAAACACTGATTAACTTGTAAACCTGTGGAGGCAGGGAAACTCCAAGGTGTTTAGATCTGATTTAGATTTCCTCTCATGAATTCCCTGTCCCTGTGGCAAACCTGGCAGCCTTTCCCTGGCATCCTCCCTGTGCCCATCCACGGAGCAGAGCATTTTCTCCCCAAGCCACTGGTGGGACTTGCACACGTGAAACCCTTAATTTCCCTTCTAGTCCCCAAAAAACAAGAAGCAGAAGCAACGACCTGGCCTTGGACTGCTTAGGGATTTGCAGATATTAAACAGGATATGAATTTCATGCAGGCAGTTTGCTGGAAGCAAGTGCAAAGTGAACAGGGGTATTAAATGCTGCAGCTCAGCTCCTCCTCTGTTGGGCGAACTCTGGTTAAAATTAGTCCCTAGGAACATGTTTGTATTTACATCTCCTGGAGATGAAGACTTGAGGTCAGTGTTTGAAAAATGCACAAATGGTTTGGGAGCGTGGGGGACTTTTTAAGAAATGATTATGTGTGCCAATCATCTTCAGGGGTGTTTAGGGAGCACCTCCTGGGGTTTGTCTCAGCTGGGAATGCCCAGAAAACATGTGAATCCTTCCTTGCCTGGGGACTGTGGTTTGCTTTTGCTATTAGTACTGGCTCACTGGGCTTTTCAGAGGATGGTCAGCAAAATACAAGCTGATTCCTTTTTGAAATGTTTGAAGTTGGATTGATCTTGTTTTTCAACCCTGGGTTGACTCAAGTCTTGGAGGCTTTTGATGCTCTGATCTGATGTGTATGATCAGGTTGTCTTTCAGGATACAGCCAGAAGGACTAAATACTCTTGAGTGCTTGGTGAAACCTGTTTGAGCACAAACCTCATGTTGGACAAGCCTCATTTGGTCCATCTGGAATTCTGTCCATGGAGTTTAATGTGTTTTATGCTCACTGCTCTTTCAATGCTGTGTGAGGGAACACCAAGCTGCGAACTCGTGTAGGTGTTTTAGCAGAGCATTTGGGTTCTTGCATCGAGTTCAGCTGCATGAATGTGCGTGGTGTTCCTTAAGGATGCTTTAGGCTGCCCTAGATAGATCCATCCCAGGGAAAACAGAGAGGTTCTCAAGTGTGAGACATGCCTGGGAATGCTGCAGGAACGTTGGGTGGGAAGTGAGCAATGAGTGTTGAACGACCTTTCTTTGGAATAAGCGTAACACAAAACTAATGGCAAATGGCTCGAACATAAGCGTGTCTAATTGAATAAATACTTGAAACCTTTACAGGGAGCGTCCCTTGGAACACATCTGGTTATTTGAATGATAAACTTTTGCAGGCTTATTAATGCACACTTGGTAGGAGTGTCCCAGGAGAAGCCTGTTTATGTGGATCCCGCTTTCTGTTGCCATGAATATGGATTGCCATGAAGTCGGCTCTGTCACGAGGTCCTCCCGTAGGCAGCTCCCCCGGGATCATGGGCAGGCTGGCTGCTGGAATTTTACCTTTCTATCTATGCTCTGTGGAGCTGCTGAGGCTGGGAGTGCTCCCTTGCCCCGGCCTCTTGGCGTGGGAAACAAAATGGAGCAGGTGGAGTGTCCCTTGTGCTTCCATTGTCTGGTTTTGCCCTGACTTTCTGTGGGGTGGCCACAGTGTTAGTCCATAGGGGTGGAATCTAGAGCTGATATTCCTTCTCACACCAGGAGCTCCATGGCTGGTCCAAGGCAAGGTTTGCAGTGCTGTTACTGCCCGCCTTCAGTTCAGTTGTCCAAAATATTCATGAAGATCTGCACCACAAATTGTGTAACAGCCTCCCAGTTTGCCTCATGTCATCACCTCCGGAGCTCGTTAAAGCAATTCTCTGAACTTAGCTGGAAATCTCCCCAGATACACTGAGCCAGAAGGCTTTGTTTGTACCCTTGGGAATGTTACCAGCAACGCAGGAGAAATGTGTGCTGGATGAGCCTGGAAGTGTTGCTGGCAACTGGGAACTGCAGTAACAGCCTGGGCAGGTGCAGCTGGCTGAGAGATGGTGTTGGCAGCTCCAGAGGTGCTCCAGCTCCACACCGGACACAGCCTCACGCTGCCAGGCACAGGTTTCCTGGAAAGGTGTCCTGACATTTTTGTTGGATGTGCTTTTTGTGCTGTGGAAGTAGAGTTGAATGTCTCTTGAGGTGAATACTTGGAAGAACTGTAGCAAGGAAGAGCAGGTTTTTTCAGCAGGTCCTGGTCGATGGCAACTTGGCCCTGAGTCGGCAGTGCCCTGGCAGCCAGGAGGGCCAACCCTGGCCTGGGGGCATCAGGGAGGGGATTGTCCTGCTCTGCTCTGCCCTGGGGCGGCCTCACCTCAACATTGGGGTAGTTTGGGGGGACACAAGGGAAGGGAGAGATTGAGCCATTGGAGAGTGTCCAAAGGAGGGACACGAAGGTGAAGGGCCACATGAGGAAGGGCTGAGGGCACTTGGTGTGTTCAGCTGGAGAAGAGGAGACTGAGGGCAGAGCTCACGGGGGGCTGCAGCTCCTCCTGAGGGGCAGCTCCATCTCTGCTCTGTGACCAGGGACAGGACTCAGCTGGAGCTGTGTCAGGGCAGGGTCAGGTTGGATCTCAGGGAAAGGTTCTTCCCCCAGAGGGTGGTTGGCACTGCCCAGGCTCCCCAGGGCAGTGGGCACAGCCCCAAGGCTGCCAGAGCTCCAGGGGGGTTTGGACAAGGCTCTGAGGGACGGGGGGGGATTGTTGGGGTGTCTGTGCAGGGCCAAGGAGTGGGACTGGATAATCTCTTCCAGCTCAGGATATTCTATGATTCTCCAAGGAAACGTGTCTGTGTGCGCACAAAGGCTCTGTCAGAGCCATGGTGGGGAATTGGCTTTCCGAGTTCTTCCTTTTCTCTGCAGGAAATAGTGCATTGCCATGCAAATTGTCTTGCAATTGATTCCCAGCCACGGCAATTCTGAAGGGAATTTTGTTGCTCTAACTGTCTCTAATGCACATCCAGTATTAAAGGTTAAGAACTTGAGGAAAAACAAGGAAAGCCAAGACTGGAGCTCCATTACCTTCTTACTGTGGAGTAAAAACCTGAGGCCTAATGCTTTCACAAGCAGCTGTTAATGTGCATTTATGATTTCCAGTAGATCAGACTAGAATGAATCAATTTTCTGTTAATAAAATTTTCTAATTGCTAAGAAAAGCTAATTACTAAGCCTTTCATCATGTGTCAGTAGCATCTTGTTTGGTGTAAGGACCTGTATCACTGAGGATTCAAGGCTTACAATATTTGACAGTTCTAATCCAGCTTTAAGATGTATTAAAGTATTGATTTGGAAAAAAAAGCTGCCCCCCAAACATGTTCTATCAATTGAAACAAGGAATTTTTTTTTTTTTCAAACACTGAGGTGTTTGTGTCTGGAGTTCCAGGAAATGGATTTATTTAGGAAAAAACCCCGAACAAACAGAAAAAAAGCCACATATCCTGCCTGAATATAAGGAATTGTATGTTTTACCTTTTATTTCCAACTCAGGTAACCTGTGCAGAGGCTTCACTTTCACTATAAGAAATGGAAGTTGTACCAAAACCCCTCCTTAATTTCTTTTCCTGTTGATGAGGTCAGGATGAGCCCAGAGAAGCTGTGGCTACCCCTGGATCCCTGGAAGTGTCCAAGGCCAGGTTGGATGGGGCTTGGAGCAACCTGGGCTAGTGGAAGGTGTCCCTGCCCTTGGGATTTTTCCTCTGTGCCTTCAGCACAGCTGTGAATTCAGACTTTTCTGGGGATGGGGTGGTTTGCTCTGTGTCTTTGCTGATTTTTAAAGCTGTTTCAAGAGAATTAATCATCCAGTCCCAGGGAGATTTGAGAGAGGAGATTAATGCAAAGTTCATGTGAACCTGGAATCGTAAAAAGAATTACTTAGAGCTTGATTCTGGGCCTAATTTAGTAGATCTTAGTAAAGTTTGGGTATAAATTTGCAGGTTGAAAGTAAGTGGTGCTTGGCTGAGGAGTGGCTTGAGCTGCAGTGGGACCTTTAGGGCAGGAGGATAGGGAACATGGAGCTGTTCCTCTGGAAAAGCTGAAGAGGGGGGATATGCCACGTGTGAAACAGGGAAAACAAATCCAGTGGAGCTGCTGGAATGATGATGAGGATGGAGCAGCAGCCTGGGCAGGGCACTCTGCTAGGGAAGCAGGAATATATTCAGATTTATCAGGGAGACTCCCAGCAACAGGAGAATGGGCAGAATTCAGAATTTTGTTCAGGCTGTGGAAGAAGAGTTCTCAGTTGGTTAAAGTTAGAGGTGACAAACCGAGTGATCGTCTTTTCATCACTGAGTGATGCCCAAAGTGCTCCCAGCAGTTTGAATTTCTAGAGGAGTTTCAAAATGGGAACGGGGCAGGAGAACTCCTCGTATATATTCTTTAGAAATGAAGTCACTGTGAATCTTTATTCGGGGAAAAAAGGAAGGGCTAGGGCAGAAGTGAATAGATTTCAAATGACACAATGCAAAGAGCAATTTCAGCCAGTGCAATGTCATTTGAGCAGGACAGCCAGGGACAGTCAGAGCTCTGCCTGGGCACATTGAAGTACAGAAGGTCCCTCCAAGCTCGATGCCACGTCATGGGCTAATGGGAGAACTGGGGTTGGGACAGTGCAGTGGGTTGTGTTGTGGGCAGAGCAGCACGGAAGGAAGGACCTGAGCTGTCTGTATCAGCAGGTCTCACTGACTCCGAGATTTTGGAATAGAAATCAAACCAGCACGACTCTCCAGTGAGCCACTGAACCATTGCATGAGACAGGAGCAGAGAGGGCAGAGAACAAAGGAACAGCAGGAGGGTTGAATTACCCTCTGTGTGCTTTGGGTGAGCGGTGCTTTAGAATAGTGCAGGTTGGAAAGGAGCTGGGGAGCTCTGGAGGCTGCAGAGTGCTGCTCACAGCAGGGATGGTGTCCATGGGAGGTCCAGTTTCTCCCATCTTTCTTGAATTTTGAATATCTCCTCAGCTTAAGTCCCAGGGACGGTTTTGGGTGCCACAATATAAGCAAGATCTGAGGCTCTTAGAGAGTGTCCAGAGGAGGACATGAGGAGGGGGAAGGGTTTGAAGGGGCCACATGAGGAGGGACTGAGGGCACTTGGCTTGTCCAGCCTGCAGGAGACTGAGGTCAGACCTCACCAGGGTCTGCAGCTCCTCCTGAGGGGCAGTGGAGGGGCAGCTCCATCTCTGCTCCCTGTGACAGTGACAGGAGCCAGGGAATGGCTGGAGCTGTGTCAGGGCAGGGTCAGGTTGGATCTCAGGAAAAGGTTCTTCCCCCAGAGGGTGGTTGGCACTGCCCAGGCTCCCCAGGGCAGTGGGCACAGCCCCAAGGCTGCCAGAGCTCCAGGAGGGTTTGGACAATGCTCTGAGGGACAGGGTGGGATTGTTGGGGTGTCTGTGCAGGGCCAGGAGTTGGACTCAATCCCTGTGGGTCCCTTTCAGCTCAGGATATTCTGTGATTCTATGATTTCCAAGGAAAGAGATCTGTGGCAGGTTCCCTGAAGGATGGATCTTCCCTTCTCTCCCCTTGTGGTCAGTGCTGCCCTTCATGAGATCTCTGCTCAACCTGATGCTCCTCAGTGCCTTCAAAAATGATCTGGAAGAAGGGGTGGGCAGGAGGGTGAAGGTTGCTCAGATGATGTAGCAAAAATTAAAGTGTGCCAGGCTCATAGTGGGACACTTTGGGACCTGGCAACTGATATTTGCCATCAGTCAGCACAAAACAGCAAAGAAAGAAGGAAATCAGTCGGTTCCAAATTAGCTTTGCCACAAAGAGGGGCATCACTACCAAGATTTATGGATTTAATGCCCTGTTCCCTCCGTATCAAAGCTGGACACGCTCTGTGACAGAGGAGGGGTGCTGTGGGATGCCTGAATTCCTGTGTATGGGATGTGCTGCTGCCACAGTGTCCAGTCTTAGTGTAGAGGGTTCCCAGGGGGAGGAGGTGGCACAGCACTGGCACATCCCAGGCTGGGCACAGCTGGGCCACGGGACTGTGATTGATGACAGCACTGCCCCAGCACCTGCGGCTCTGAGTGCCAACCTGAGCCTGCCCAGGGCTTTGCCACAGTCCCTGTGGGCACCAGGCATTCAGAGGGATGTCATTTCTCAGGCACTGAGCTCTGCCTGCAGGGCTTTGTGTTGCCTAATGAGCAGCACATTATATTCCTGCTTAATGAAGCCTTTCCAGTGAATTTCCTGACTTTTTTTACTTTGCTGAAACCTACTATTTTCTGACAGCACCTGTAAGACCGTTCAGTTAAACACCCACTGACATCTAATGCAAAAGTAGTTGTTTCTCCTTAAAATCAGTGCACTGCAAGAGTTCAGTGTGACATGAAAGGAAAATAGCCTTTTGCAGCCTGAAAAGATGTGTCCTGGCCACCCAGATTAGCTGGTTTGGAGCTTCCCTTTTCAAGAACAGACACTTTGTGGGTCATAAAGCATCAACACATCCTTTTTACCTGCCTTGCTGTCGATCTGGAGGATGTTTGTCTTTCCTAGCTGAGTTCTAAAATAGAGGCAGGATGGATGGGAGTGCAATATAGGTGATTTTTTCACTTGAAAAACATTGATGTTTTGCTTGCAGTTTTGAGGGGCTTAACAAAGTTAACACTGAGCTCCCTCCTGCTGGTTTTGTGCCACTTGTGTCCAGTTTTGGCCCCTCACCCCAGAGAGACCCGGAGGGGCTGGAGCGTGTGCAGGGAAGGGAATGGAGCTGGGGAAGGGGTTGGAGCAGCAGGAGCGGCTGAGGGAGCTGGGGGGGCTCAGCCTGGAGAAAAGGAGGCTCAGGGGGGACCTTCTGGCTCTGCAAGTCCCTGACAGGAGGGGGGAGCCGGGGGGGGTCGGGCTCTGCTCCCAGGGAACAAGGGACAGGAGGAGAGGGAACGGCCTCCAGCTGTGCCAGGGGAGGCTCAGGTTGGATATTGGGAAGACTTTCTCCATGGAAAGGGTGATTAGACATTGGAACAGGTTCCACAGGGCAGGGATGGAGTCCCCATCCCTGGAAGTGTTCAGAAAACAAGTAGACATGGTACTTGGGAACATGGCTTAGTGGGCAAGTTGGTGTTCTGTCACAGGCACAACTCCGTGGTCTTGGAGGTCTTTTCCATCCTTAATGATTCCCTGTTTCTATATGGGAATAGCTGGTGATTCCAGGGAGTGCATTTTTCTCCTAGTGGAAGTACCTGAGCTCGGTTCCCAAATTCGCCATTCAAGGCAGTGGCAGCAGTGTTTTAGTTTATTACATTAAATTCCCCTTGCTGCTGCTGGCACAGGTCCCGTATTTCCACAGACAGCACGGCAGGAACCTGGCTCTGCAAACACCAATTAGGGGGACAGTGGAAAGCACAGTCATTATATGAACACTCTCAAAAACCCAACGTTTGGCTTGGCTATTTGCTCCTTGCAGGCTTGTTGCTGACTCCTGGACCCTGCAGACAAACGCTGCGTGTGGCTGTTCAAAAGCAACAGGTTTGGATGTGAAGAGCTCATTAAATGAACTGACCTCATTCATCCCCTCCTGTGCTGCTGTGCCTGCAGTCCCTGCTCCCCTTCACCCTCAGCACAGCCCTGACCTCTCTGTGCCTTCCCAGGAAGGATCACTTTAGAAACCCACGGAGGATTTTGTGCTGATTAATGTTTTTACACAGGAAGGCAAGTGTTGTTTGCAGAACCAAATGTGTGTGCCTGGGACTGCTGGGGAGCAGCTCAGTGCTACAGCCTGGAATCAGGGAGTGGTTTGCATTGGAAGGGACCTTAAAGACCATCCAGTTCCACCCCCTGCCATGGGCAGGGTCACCTCCCACTAGCCCAGGTTGCTCCAAGCCCCGTCCAGCCTGGCCTTGGACACTTCCAGGGATCCAGGGGCAGCCACAGCTTTGCTGGGTAACCTGTGCCAGGGCCTCCCCACCCTCATAGGGAACAATTCCTTCCCAATATCCCATCTAACCCTGCCCTCTGGCAGTGGGAAGCCATTGCCCCTTGTCCTGGCACTCCAGGCCTCTATAAATAGTCTCTCTCCATGTTTCTTTTCGGCCCCTTCAGGCCCTGGAAGGCCACAATTAGGTCTTCCTGGAGCCTTCTCCTCTCTGGGCTGAACAATCCCAACTCTCCCAGCCTTTGCTCCCAGCAGAGCTGCTCCATCCTCTGATCACCTTGGTGCCTCCTCTGGACTGGCTCCAGCAGTTCCATGTCCTTCCAGCACAGCAGAGCTGAGGAGCAGAGTTCCCCAGGGTCTGATTTCTTTTTCAGGAGGAGTAACTGGGATCTGTGGACATCCTTTGCTGCATCTTTCTTGTCATTACAGCAGAAGTGGTAACAAGAGGCTCCCCTCTATATTAGGGGTATAGATGTGTTCAGAATCCCAGAATGGTTTGGGTTGGAAGCTCATCCCATTCCACCCCTTGCCATGGGCAGGGACACCTTCCGCTAGCCCAGGTTGCTCCAAACCCAATCCAACCTTGTGGTGTGTGGAAAACTTCCTTCTGAAAAGCTGCTGTTTGGCTGCACATGGCACTGATCCTGCTTTCCTTGCACGGTGTCAGGACCACTGCACAAACCCTAAAGCAGTGAAATACTTGCCAGGGTTTAATGTGCTTATAATACTAAAAGATAGAGTAGGAAGGGCTACTACATTAGTATTTTATGTCTGCATTCAAAATGTGATATTGTATCTTGAATGCTGCAGTGTGGAATGATTGTGGACGTGTTGGGGAGACACATCCCAGCCCTTTTTTCATTCAGGTAGTCTAAAGAAAGGATCCTGTGAGGGAAATGTCAGGTTAATCGCCATACATAATTGTATTATAGTAGAGAAAAGAATTGTAACAAGGCCCTGAATTCAAGCCAACCATTTAGCTGGAGGAAGGTCTCATTTCTGTGATGCATTGAATTAATTCAATTTAGTGTAAAGTTTTATTCAGCTTCTAAGGGCTCTCATATTCAGAAAACTTTCTTTGGTGGGGAATGTAAAACAGACAGATATTTCCAGCTTAAACAATGGAGATGGTGATTTGTGTGCTGCTCCAGGACAGCTTTTTCACTGCAATAAGAGTAGATAAGATCCAGCTGGTACCACTAATAATAGCAATTTTTTCTTTAAAGAAAGCCAGCCCCTATCTCTGTTTCATTAATGATCTGTGCTGCTTAAATACAGCAGAAAGGGCACATGCTGCCTGTCTTTCCCATCTGTGACATGTGGAATCACAGAATATCCTGAGTTTGAAGGGACCCACAAGGATCTCTGTCAAAGGTATTAGCAAAACCAAGCTTTAATATGAATTTGCAAAGCACGACAAAGTTTGATGGCAAGGTTTGCTCTTCTCCTTAACTGCATGAGTAATACAGATAAAGGAAATTTGAATTAGAATGGATTTAGAGTGAGGTGTACAGAGACCAGAATGAAAAGGGGTGAGGGGGAACAGCCTCCAGCTGTGCCAGGGGAGGCTCAGGTTGGACATGAGGAGGAATTTCTTGCTGGGAAGGGTGGTCAGGCCTTGGCAGGGGCTGCCCTGGGAGGTTTGGAGTCGCCATCCCTGGAGGCGTTCACAAAATGAGGTGATGTGGGATTCAGTGCTATGGTTTAGTGGTCAAAAGTTGAACTTGGTGATGTTGGAGGTCTTTTCCAACCCCAGTGATCCTGTGATTCTGTGATCATCTTCACTTCCCACCCTGAATCTGGCCTGTGTGTGGATTGCAGTGCTCATTGAAGCAACATCAGTAGTTTCTCTCCTGTTGCCAGGAATGGAGTGTATCATTCCAGTTCATGTTTCTTGGTTATATGAAAGCCTCAGTGTCCTTTTCTGTGATTCATTTCTGATGTAGAACACTTTGCCTTTAGGGTCACAGAAACCCCACTGTGGGTCAGGCTGGAAGGGACCACAGTGGGGATCTGGTGCCACCTCCCTGCTCCAGCAGGGCCAGCCCAGAGCACACGGCACAGGAGTGTGTCCAGACACCTCTGGAATATCCCCAGGGAGGAGACTTCACACACTTTAGACAATCTGTTCAGGGCTGGGTCACTGCCCAGCCAAGAAGTTCTTCCTCCTGTCCAGCTGGAACTTCCTGGGCATCAGTTCCTGCCTGTGGTCTTGGCACCAGCCTGGTTGGTTACAAGTCACCAGACTGTGATGACCTTTTGTATTTGAGTGTTTTCTGAGGATCCTTGGAAAATCTGAGGCAGTTATATCGATATATGGGTTCTGCAGCATAGTTAGAGCTCTCAGTAATCTCTGTAGACTACTTGAATTTTTTTTCATAACCAAAATAATGGAGCAGTTCTGCTCCTCTGGGATCAGAGCACGGGGAGGGGAGAAATCGGAGCCTGTTGGTGGTTTTGCCTTGACTGTGCAAAAGTTTGGCCAGAGAACATCGTGCTGTTTAAAAATTTCCTCACGCTGCCGCGGACTTGAATGTTAATGAGGCCCCAGCAAATGGCAAGATGTTAAAAGATAACGTTCCTGCCTGGTAACAGTCATTTGCTTTAGGGAAGAAGAAAAACAACAGTGTAGAAAATTGCACAGTGGCTTTGGGCAGCGAGGGCTGAGAGTTCTTCACACTGCACTTAACACAGGCTGAACGAGGCATTTAAGGGTGTTACACGCCTGGAGCCTCAGCTTTGATGTAAATACAACCCTTCCTCTGGAAATAAGCATTACAGGGCATTTCCCCTGCTGGGGGGGATTACTGAAGGACAGACACATTTTCATAATGCTAAAGAAAAGGATGATAGTTCTGAAAGGATATGGTGCAAGGCAGGGAAAGCAGAAAACTCACAGTGGTGTGGAGGGAATAAATGGTAAATAAAGTGGTAAATAAAGGCATAGAATCACAGACTGGCACCTTAAAGGTCACCCCCTGCCATGGGAAGGGACACCTTCCACTAGCCCAGGGTGCTTGGACACTTGCAGGGATCCAGGGGCAGCCACAGCTTCTCTGGGCAACCTGTGCCAGGGCCTCCCCACCCTCACAGTAAAGCACTTACATACCAATATCTATTATTTATAGGTTTCTCTGTTGGCCAACAAGAGCAATATGTTTGGACAAGGTTTTAGAGGGAAGGCTCCCTGTGGCTTGAAATGCTCATTACTCATTTCAAGTTTACCTAACCAAAGACTAAACTAATGAGATTTAATGATATTTTCTTATGCTGATATCTTCACACCTTTCTTTGTATTTGTTTAATTCATATTATCTAAAGACAGATAATAGCCTTGTTTTGTTTCTCTCTTCTCCTCTCCCTCTGGTGAAGGAAGAGGTGCCTGGCACTACCTTTTCCTCCTTACCCCGTTTTCCCAAACACAAGTGGAGGATGGTGCTGATGATCCTGATAATACTGCAGTGGTTGGGGCAAACCCCTCTTTTTTCCCCACCCTCCATCCATAGGGACATTTCTGCCCTTTCTCCTTTGCTGGCACAGAGCTGATGGGATGATTATAAATCTAGAGAGCAAAACCTTCCCTGGGGTCAGACAGGGCACTGAGTGAACTTGTATGGGAGCATCCAGGAGGGCGAGTCCTTGGGAAAGGGGGTGAATATCCCAGCCCTGCAGGGATGTTCTGGCTTGGATTTGAAGCCTCCCTGGCTGTGTTCAGTGTGACTCACCTGCAGTGTCACCAGGAGAGCCTGGGCAGGTGCCCCAGGTTAGATATCTATTCAATATTAATCGGGCTTAATTTTTCCTCTCTAGGAAACCTGAGCTGGGGTTTGAGGCAAAGGGTTTAAATCCCTAAGTCCGTGTACTTCTGCAGTGTGATGACTGAGATAAGGGGACACTGGGGGGAGGAGAATTCAGCTGCATCACTGATATGCTTTCTTTGCCCTTTAACTTGTCTCATTCAGCCAGAACTTATCGAGCAAAGCATTTCACAGTGTAATTGCTGTGTAGGGATCAGAGGGGGGAGGTTTGTTCTGGACTCAGGGCAGTTGAGATGAGTGGAGGAGCTGTGATATTCCTGGAGAGCTGTGGCTCCTGAGCTCACCCAGCTTCAGCTGTGGAGTGATACTCCAGGCTTTGTGGTGGGCTACAGGGCTTTTCTAAGTGGCTTTACATCCATGGAAGCTGAATCCAGTATTGGAACTGGTGCCCAGATTGGGGGGGCACCGGCCCAGGGCTGCCTCTGCTCAGGGTCTGTCCCTGGAGGCACCAGCACGAGCCCTTCCTGTGTCCCTGTGCCAGGATTGGAGCTCTGCAGAGATCCAGAGTCTGGATTGTGCTCTGGGAAACCCGGGGCCGAGGTGGGAGGGGAGCTGGTGTGACTGGGGGAGTGTGGGGTGTGTGGGGCCAGACAGGATCCTGCTGGGGCACTGAGTCCCTGCTGCCAAGGGGCTCTGCTCCCAGCAGTGCCAGCCTGGAGTGGTGGCACTGGTGTGCCCAGAGGTGCCTCTCCATGGTCACACAGGAAAGTTTCCTTAATAAAATCAGAACAGAAGTACTTTTCCCCCAGTGCTGCTGCTGTGATATGATGTGGTTTTGATGCCAGTCTGGATCTGTCTTAGATGCCTTTTGCTTCCCTGGATCCTGGGGAAGCCACCTTTGGCAATGGGAGGAAGGAAAAGCTCATCCAAAAGATGGTTGTTTTTTCCTCTCTATTGTCTGGGAATCTTACTGTTTTGTATGGAATTCATTACCATGGGCTCACGAAATAAAAATTCATGGGGTAGTAATGACAGTGACTGCTGTTCTAAAACATTTATTTTCATCTTTTCCTTTATGTGGCCTCATCTTGGAAGAGAAAGGAGCTGGTGTTGTTCCTCTGCTCCTGCAGCCACTGTGCTATGGTGTGACTTTCCCACTCTTCCAGACTGCTCTGCTGCCCACCCACTCTTAAAGTATCCAGTGTATTAGTTATGGCACTTACAGTTTGGGAAGACTTACAGGATCCAAACTCCCTTCCCTTCCAGGATATGAAAGGACCTACAGGGAAACCAGTGAGATTCTGTTCATCAGGAACTGGAGTGACAGGACAAAAGGGAATGGGTTCACACTGAGAGGGGAGATTTAGGTCAGATTATGGGAAGGAATTGTTCCCTGGGAGGGTGGGGAGGCCCTGGCACAGGTTGCCCAGAGAAGCTGTGGCTGCCCCTGGATCCCTGCAAGTGTCCAAGGCCAGGTTGGAGCAGCCTGGACTAGTGGAAGGTGTCCCTGCCCATGGCAAGGGGTGGAATGAGATGGGTTTTAGGGTCCCTTCCAACCATTCTGGGCTTCTGTCATTCTACCTGTTGGATGTGAGGGACTTGCACAGTAATTTGAAGCAGAGAAGAGGTTTAACCTGTGCCCACGAAGCATTTGGTGGATTTATGGAGGGAACAGAACCTGTCATCTTGTGTAACTTTGCACCCACCCACCTGCCTCAGCACAGAGGGGGTGGGCAATGGCAGGGCTCTGTCTGGAGTCTCTCTCTCCCTTTCCCCCAAAATATTCCCTTCTTGCTTTGCTCTCTGCACAGGGCAGAGCTGCATCCTTGCCCGTGGCTGATTTCCATACGCACACCAGCCACAAACTACAGTGTTTGTGTGCATCCCAACAGCTTGAAAACCTCCTTGTCTGTTCCTGCCTTGCAGAACTTCTTGTGTGCTTTATAAATCTCGCTCACAGATACAACGTGGTGTAACTCCTGTGGGTGTGATACGTGGGAGGTGGGTGGTAGCCCCCCAACAGTCCTTATGTCAGGCTGAACGCAGGATTGCTGTGGAGAATCTCCTCAGTCCTGGGGAATATCTGCTCTTTTCCAGTGTGTGTGCACAGCACTGCAGGTGCAAATATCATATGACCCCCAAAATTCGGAGATGGGCCAAGAAAACAAGCTCAAATCTGCTATTTTAGTGCAGCATGTTCAGAGACAGGCAGAATCTGCTTTATTTTGGTTGTTCACCCTCAAACAGCGGGGCTGTGTGAGTGTGTCCTGGGATGGGCCCCTACTGGGGAATTCTGTGGATAAATGGGAAGGCTGTTGCTAAATTGGACTTAGCAGTAGGTTTGGTAGTGAGGACAGTCCTGGTTTGGAATTTGGCTGGGGGGTGTGTGTGTAAGTGTAGGTGTGTTGATGCACATGTGTTCCTACAGAAAGCCAGAGGAGGCTCCCACAGCTCTTGCCACCCCTCTCCTTGCTCCAGGAGGCCCTGGGGAGAATCAGAGGCTTCAACTCTGAGGTCTTCACTCTAGTGAGGGGTTGTTGATATAACTGCTCCCTCCAGGACTAAAACCTCCCAGAAATGTCCCCAGGCAGGGACATGCCAGCTCCTCCTTACCCGTGGGGCTGCCCCTTCCCAGCCCTCTCAGCTGGAAACACCTGTTGGGGTGGGCTCTGCTGTGAAATTGTGACATTTTAGTGCATTTTGGTTGGCTCTGCTGCTGTGGAGACGCTGGAAAACCGCTTTAGAGAAACAAAGACATGGCATAAAACTCAGGTTGGATCCCAGGCAGTGCTTCCATGGGACAGGCTCTGTTTTGGACACCGCCTCCTTCATTTGGGAATAAGGAAATGGGACTTTGCAAAGTTCATCTTTGAGGCTTTCCCATGTGTTTTCCAGCAGAGATTCCTATATATTGCCCACCCCTGGTTTCCCTGTGCAGGTCTATCCACAGAGAGCAGCAGAGCTCTGCCTTTGGGATGTTCATTCCCACCTATTCCCCAAGGCAATGCAGTCAGGCAGTCCTTAGCCACAGAAAGGGATCTAAACATGCAGTGCATCCCCAGGGAGAAAATAATCCCATCCCCTGCCTCTGCAGTGATCAAGTGCTTGCACACAAATCCATCACTCCTGCCAGGCTGTCTGCGTGCCCGGTGCCAGGCAGGGGCACAGTAATGGGTGTTCCAGGCAGATTAAAAAAGGGGAAAAAAAATTAAGCTCTTTGTATGAACCAGGTGAAGTATTTACTCCATGGAAATCCAGAGGAAAGCCTTCAGGAACGTTGATCTGGCTTTGGCATTGAGTTGTTCAGTTTGAAATAGAAACAAGAACGTTTTCGTTACTTAAGAAAACAAAGCCCTCCAGGAAAACGTTGATTGTTTCGGAGTAATAGAAACTAAGGATCATTTCTGCAGCTTTGTAATTATGTCATGAGGTGCTTTTTTAAAGGAATTAAAAATCAGGCATTGTCTTCATGGCTTTGTTGGCCTCCCAGGCAAGGACCCTTCAGTGGCTCAGGCATGATCAGCTGTGGGCAAAGACTCTGTTCCTTGTTACAGTATTCCTTTTGTCCATTGAAATGCTTCAAATGACATCACCTGAGAAGTCAGAATTTTCCAAAAGTTGCTAAAAAGGAGTTAGCAAAGCTCCTTTGCTTAAGCAGTGGCTGAGGCAGGAGTCCAGGTGCTGCATTTGCTGCCTTGGAAGACGAGTTCAGACGTTTTTAGTTGTTCATGGCTTCCGGTTGCACATCCTGGAGGACCTTTTTCCCACCAGGGCTGTTTAAACCCTGTGGATTTCTAGTTCAGGATCATTTTGCAGCTCAAGGTCAGGGATACTGAAGGAAAGTTAACCTACAAGGGATTAGAGACAAAGGTCAAATATATATTAATTTTCCCCAGATTCTGGGGGAAAACCCCACCATTTGACTTCCAATTTCTTCCTGGAGGAGAATGGAAACCAAACTGCATCATGGAGAAGCTGTTGGCTTTTCCCTTGGTTAAAGGAGGGAAGGGTCCTGGTGAAGGGAGAGAGTTTTTCTTGTCTCTGGCTGTGGTCTCCTCCTGGGGCCATGTGAGGTGTCCCTGCAGTCCTTGTGCTCTCTCCACCTTCATCCCCCAAAGGTCATGGAATCACAAACTCCCAGAATGGTTTGGGATGGGAGAGACCTTAAAGCTCATCTCATCCCACCCCCTGCCATGGGCAGGGACACCTTCCACCATCCCAGGTTGCTCCAACCTGGCCTTGGACACTTCCAGGGATCCAGGGGCAGCCACAGCTTCTCTGGGCAACCTGGGCCAGGGCCTCCCCACCCTCACAGGGAAGAATTCCTTCCCGCTATCCCATCTAACCCTGCCCTCTGGCAGTGGGAAGCCATTCCCTGTGTCCTGTCCCTCCAGGCCCTTGGAAATAATCTCCCTCTCTCTTTCCTCTTGGCCCCTTCAGGCCCTGGAAAGCCACAGTTGGGTCACCCCAAAGCTTCTCCTCTCCAGGCTGAACAATCCCAACTCTCCCAGCCTTTCCTCCCAGCAGAGCTGCTCCAGCCCTCTGATCCTCTTGGTCAAACATGATCCTTTAAATTCAAGGGAATCAAAGGCAACAGGCTTTGCTCCATCCAAAAGAGACTTTCCTTGTGATGTTAAATCTGCATAAACATTCTTCTGTTCAATTCCTCTGGTTTGTTTTTCCTGTTTTCTTTGTGCTGTTGTGCCTGCAATTGTCTGTGTCCATAATATTCCCCTCCATCTCCAAGCAGGAGGTGTTTGCAGCCGTCCCAGCCTGGGAACAGAAGGCAATGAGACAGCTAAAGCAACACGCTTCATTAGCAGCAGGGGTTTGTTGATCCCTCCTAAACTGTTTTCTAAAGAGTTTTTCTCGCTGTTTTGGTTTTGTCAGCAAAAAAGCACAGGGAGAAAAATCCTTTACTTGATTCCCACTGGTTCGTCTCTTTTCTGTTTAGTTGGGTGAGGATACAAGTTTGGAAAAGCACCTTTGGAGAAGAATGAGGCTCGTTTTTGGCTGATGGGAACCCCCTGAGAAGGTGTAACATCAACCTGAGGCAGGGTTTGAATTGGATTGGTGTCCTAAAAAAACCCATGGGCCTGTTAGACGAGGTCCAGAGGAGGCCCCGGAGATGCTCCAAGGGCTGGAGCCCCTCTGCTCTGGGGCCAGGCTGGGAGAGCTGGGGGGGTTCCCCTGGAGAAGAGAAGGATCCAGGGAGACCTGAGAGCCCCTTGCAGGGCCTAAAGGGGCTCCAGGAGAGCTGGAGAGAAACTGGGGACAAGGGATGGAGGGACAGGACACAGGGAATGGCTTCCCACTGCCAGAGGGCAGGGAGAGATGGGATATTGGGAAGGAATTGTTCCCTGTGAGGGTGGGGAGGCCCTGGCCCAGGTTGCCCAGAGAAGCTGTGGCTGCCTCTGGATCCCTGGAAGTGTCCAAGGCCAGGTTGGATGGGGCTTGGAGCAACCTGAGCTAGTGGAAGGTGTTTTTCCACCCCAAACCATTCCATGATTCTGTGATTTCCTGGATGTGTAGATGACATGGATACCCCCTCTACTTGCTAGGATCTCACAGCCCATTACCCAGGACAGGGGATGTCCTCCTGGCTGGAAACTCCTCTGTGTGGATCCTCTTCCATGACATCCCTCCCTTCCCTGAAGTCTGAGTGTCACTGAAAGGGAGTGACCAAAAGATCCAGTGCTGTCCCCTCTTGTCTCTCTCCATGAGAGAGGGACATAATGAGGGACTCCATGAATTCAGCATAAAACAAAGGACAAATTTCCGCTTTTTATTTTTAAATAGTTTTAGGCAGGAATGTTGCATCCTTAGCTTCTGTCTGAAGGGGAGAAAAATGAACCTGAAGAGGAGTGGGATGAAAATACAGTTTCTCTGCTGTAAAATATTTCTGTAGCTCTGGTGCTGCCTTTTTGAAGGCTGAAGAGGTGACACAAGAAAAGAAAAGAATTTTGAAGTAATTCCTTACTAAATGCAATGCACACTGGGAGTTCAATATTGACTTGAAGGAAATATCAGTTTAAATTTTATGAAACTAAGAACTGGGGCTCACACTGGCAATTCACACAGAGCCTGGAGAAATCATGGCTTTTGTCCTGGGCATGGAATATCTGCTGGAGGTGTGTGGGATTATGGGCCTGTTCCCGAGCCAGTCATTTGCACAGTTACCTTAAATCCAGGGAATTGTCCCCATTTGTGTCATGGCAGTGCCACTGCTGGGAAGCAGAAGGGTTTCCTGCTTTTGGAGTGTTGTTTTTTCACAGATTGATGCTTTTCAAAGCAAACAAAATGACAGAACTACAGAATCCCAGAATCACTGAGGTTGGAAAAGCCCTCCCAGCACAGGGAATGGGCACTGGAAATCAAAGGAAAAGTAGGAGAGTGAAGCTCTCCAAGTTAAAATTTCCATACTGTTTTTCCTGCTGCTTCTACCCATATTTAGTTTAGTTTTAGAGTTATTTCTCTGTGCAGTGTTCAGATTTCTTTATTTAAAAGCTACTCCTGCTTCAAACTTCAAATCTCTGTTCCAGACAGGGGTGTTTTTCCAAGAATTAGGCTCTAGATCAATTCAGGTGGGATCTGCATCCAAAGAAACCACAGGACTGGACTAAAAATTAATCAGGAATGTATATGATTTATTAATGAGTTGAACAAGCAGTGTCTTTATGCAATATACTCTTGAAGAAGTATTTTGACTGGTTAAAACCTTATATACTTCTCTAATATACCCAGGAAAAGCACCTGCAGTGGGAGATTATTGTAGTTATTTATACATTAACGGAGCCATAGAGTTATCTGATCCTTTCCAGAAAAACAAATATGCTTTGCAAAATCATTTGGAGATGGAAATTTTCTATTCATTTCACAGAAATGCTTCATCCTCTTGTTTCTACATGAGCTTTTGTGTAGCCTGGAAAAAACCAAGCCCAGTCAGCTCCAACCCTTTCATTTCACAGGGTTGATTTCCTCCAGTGTTGGTGCAAAGATTTTTTTTTGTTCTTCTTTTCGTCTGTTCCCTTGAAAATGTGAGATAGCCAAACCTTTGTCATCCTTTTTGTTTGTCTGCAAATGAGACAAGCACTGGGGTGTTTTTTTGTTATTTTTTTTTTTGAAACTGAATTTCTTTCTCTGCACTGTAGACAAAGAGCCAAGAAAAGGCCAGATCTCTGCAAGGGTTCAGTCCAAGAAATGGCCACGATGCAGGAATTGTTCCAGGATCAAAACCTCCCTGTATCTATAAATAATAAACAGGCAGAAAAGTGAGCAGGATTTCTGTAGGATCTTGGAAGCATCTCTAGGAAAGTCCTGGCAAGTTTTCTAATGCCTTTCTTATTTTTTTTTCCTAGTTTGAAATAAATACATTTTCCTTGCAAGCCTTGTGCCAAAACTGTACAAAAATATGAAGAGAAAGATGATCACATGGAGAGGGAAATGATCACAGCTTTCAGTTGGTGGTAGGATCTCAATTCACAGGGCACCAATTCCATTGACTGGGTGTTACACATGGTGGTAACTTGTGTTTTTAATTCAATTAATATATAATGAAGGGTGTTAAAGCTTTCCTAAGAATGAAATTGGAAAACCCCCACCCATCTCCCTTTTCACTGGGTATTCTGAGCTGAGGAAGTTGAGGTGTGTTCAGTGCTGGCTCCACATCAAGGGTGAAACATGAGCTGGATGAAAGAGCAACAATCAGAGGGCCACAGATATTTTCTAGATCCCAGAGGGAGGAAGCTGATCCCATTTGTGCCCAGGGGAAGGAAGAGACCCCTGGAAAGGCTGTTCCTGCTGCACATGTGGCTTCCCAGATGTTCTCCCAGTGAGCATTTTCACCGGGTCATATTTTCATCCCAATAAATGCTGTGCTCTTATTCCAGCAGAGATCCATACCCATGGAATTGGGAACAGGTGCCAGGATTTGCGGTTTGCCAGCCTAAATTCCCTGGAGTAAATGCTGGTGCTTTTTAATTAATTGGGGTTAATTTGGCACAGCAAACTGGGCAGGTTTCCGGTCAAGCCCCAGGGCTGGTTTGGGATGTGCTTTAACAGGGACCTCAAGCCTGTTCTTCCCCTCTGGGGGTTTCCATCAACAGCAGTTTCCACACCATCAGTCAAGCCCCAAAAGTTCATTTGATGCCTTTGAAAGCACCCTGTGCTTTTTCCTCTCTCAATTAATTTTCAAAAGTCCTTCATATCATATCATTAGGAATTGTAGTGCCAGGACAAGGGGGAATGGCTTCCCACTGACACAGGGCAGGGTTAGATGGGATATTGGGAAGGAATCCTTCCCTGGGAGGGTGGGGAGGCCCTGGCACAGGTTGCCCAGAGAAGCTGTGGCTGCCCCTGGATCCCTGGAAGTGTCCAAGGCCAGGTTGGAGCACCCTGGGCTAGTGGAAGGTGTCCCTGCCCATGGCAGGGGGTGGAACACGATGAGCTTTAAGGTCCCTTCCAACCCAAACCCTTCCATGATTTTGGTGAAATCTTGTTTTCCAAACTCTCTGAGTTTGGAACTCTCTGAAACTTTTTGCTTCCCAAAAGTTTCCTTCTTTCTGCACCAGGGAGTTTGGAGCTTTATTTTAGGCTAAGCTTGAAGTGTCTTTCCTTGGCCAGCTTTTCTTTTCCTTTTTTTTCTGACCAAGCCCCAGGCAAGGCCTTGTTGGGACACATTTGCAGACTGTGAGAATCTTGGTTTTTTTTCCCCTGTGAGACTTTCTAGGCACAGATGGAAAGATTTCTCAGTAGATGAGTTATTGCTGCATTTGTTTTCAAGACCATCAGCCTTGGATATAATAAATAATTTGGAGCAATCTATGCAGTTTTCACTGGGAGAAGAGATTTGGGATACAAACTTGTTTTAATGATTTTTGGAACAAGAAGAGTCCAGGTGATTTCAAATGATGCTTTTTATTGATTGCCTTTGCTGAAATGCTCTGTTAGGAAGGTAAAGAGCAGCAAAATTTGGATTCCTTGTTTGGATTCGCTCTCCTTCAGTACCTCTCATATATTGAAAAGCAAAGCTCAGACTTCCAGGGTGTAACTCTAATTTGCTATTAAACAGGAATTGAAATCATCAAATTAAAGCTCTTTTCGTTGAAAAGAAGCACACTGGCCTTATTGCTGAAATAAAAGCTTCTAATTTGTTTTCCTCACAGCAAATGTAAAGCTTTCACTCTTATCCTCTGATCTGGAAGTCATTTCCTCTGAGAGTTTTTCTCAGTTAATAATATTTGTTTCTCCCCACACCACTCCTGAGGAAAACCTGGGTCTGCCTGACTGTCCTGGGGGAGAAATCTGGAATTGTGGAAATTAGCTTTGCATTTGTAATGTCCTCTGGGGGTGTGGGGAGAGATGGGGGCACAGGGGCCCCAGAGGGGTCCCACAGAATCCCAGACTGGGTTGGGCTGGAAGAGACCTTACAGACCATCCAGTCCCACCCCTGCCATGGGCAGGGACACCTTCCACTAGCCCAGGTTGCTCCAAGCCCTGTCCAGCCTGGCCTTGGACACTTCCAGGGATCCAGGGGCAGCCACAGCTTCTCTGGGTAACCTGTGCCAGGGCCTCCTCACCCTCATAGGGAACAATTCCTTTCCAATATGCCCTCTAACTTTCATTCTTAGGAAAGCTTTAACACCCTTCATTACATATTAATTGAATTAAAAACACAAGTTACCACCATGTGTAACACCCAGTCAATGGAATTGGTGCCCTGTGAATTAAGATCCTACCACAAACTGAAAGCTGTGATCATTTCTCTCTACATATGATCATCTTTCTCTTCATATTTTTGTACAGTTTTGGCACAAGGCTTGCAAGGAAAATGTACTCTAACAATTCCTTTCCAATATCCCCTCCCTTCCCCTGTGTCAGTGTGAAGCCATTCCTCCTTGTCCTGGAGGAAGCCATTCCCCTTGGAAATAGTCTCTCTCCATCTCTCCATGTTTATTTTCAGCCCCTTCAGGCCCTGGAAGGCCACAATTTGGTCACCCCAAAGCTTCTCCTCTCCAGGCTGAACAATCCCAACTCTCCCAGCCTTTCCTCCCAGCAGAGCTGCTCCATCCTCTGATCACCTTGGTGCCTCCTCTGGACTGGCTCCAGCAGCTCCATGTCCCTCCTGTGCTGGGTCATTGCTGGAAACCCCAAAGCATCTTTCAGGTCCATGCAGGTGTTGATGTCACTGCAAGATTTTGGTTTAATGAAGCAAAGTGGAGGTGTAGGTGGGGTGGCCACACCAGCGGGTTTTTTTGGGTGGAATTCTGTGTTTTCTGCGTGTTTCAGGGAGCAGAGGCTGGACTTTGACTTGCTCTTCCCTTGGAATTGAGCAGATAACCACAGTAATAAGTCTCAAGAGGAGAAATCCACCCCTTCCTCACATTCTTATCAGTTGGGTTTTTTCATTGTTTATTTGTTAGCATTCATTAATCTGTCATTGCTTAGAAGCCCCTTCTTAATGAATTAAATGATGTAAATTATGTAAATGTGAATGTTGATGAATTAAATGATGTAAACGTGTGTATGGAACATTTTCCCTTTCTGTAAGGAAAGGCTGTGGAAGTTCAGGAGCTTAAAACTTGGTAGGAAATAATATATTTGGGAGAATTTTCCCTTTTTATTTTAGAATTTAATGTGAAACCTTCTGAAGGAAACTAATTATAACTTCCAGATCAACCCTGACAGTGGGAATAACCAGTTTTTCCAGGAGAAAATGAGAGCATTATTTTGGAACAATTGCTACACATGACCATGAAAGAAAGCCTTTCTTTCCACTTTGCAGGGCTGTATCTTGGCAGCCAATATTCCTGGGATGCTTTTGAGCTGGACCATATGGAGATCAATACATGTGAATATTCTCCGAACTGAGAGAGTAATACAATGAATTTTCAGAGGTGCTTTGTAACCATTGTTACCACTTGCCCAGTTCATTTTCTCCTGGGTGATTTGGTGCAGTTTGATGTTTTATTTCAGCCCAGAGCCCTGTGCTGGAGTTGCTGTTTGTGTTTAGCAGGTAGTGCAGGTGATAAGAGAGGAAGGTGCTGTAGCAAATCCCAAACCAGAGTCAATGTTTTCCCTGTTGAATCCAAAGTGTCTCAAACCCACAGGGAGCCCAGTTGTGCCCCTTTATCACAATGACATCATCTCTTCCCAAAGCAGAGCAAGAAGCACAAATAACAACATTTCTTTTTGAATAGATCTGCCCTTTATCTGTGTGTGGTTCAAAGCTGGTGCTTGGGGGAGGGTTAAGGGCAGTGGCTCCTTTGCCACCTGCACAAACACCAAGAGAAACCCTCAGTTTGCCTCTCTGCCTTAGAGGCAAAATGTCGTGTGGGCAACAGATTCTGCAGAGCTTCACTTGTCCTTTTTTTTCCCCCTTTGCTCAAAGAGGACATTTAGGAATTAATTGGAAGTCAGAGTTTTTGCTGAGAGCTAAAACATGATTAGGTTCTTAATTATGATTTCCCCCCCTCTTCCTTTTGCTGTTTAACAGCCCTCACTGCTTTTCCACATTACTGTTAAGTGGCTCTGTGAGGCGTTTTCCCCTCCTTCATTTACACAGAGATCATTTCCTTCGGCTCCTGAGGGGTCTGGGAATTGTTTGGAACAGCCCTGAATTTGTGGACACCTGTTGGGTCACCCCTGGGTTTTTAGCATTGCTTTTGGGGCCTGTTCTGTGATGGAAAACAGGATTAACCACAGATATTGTCCTCTGGGAGGACAGTATGGGAGGGCTGTGCCCAGAGCAGGGGGAAGATCTGCCCTGGGAGTTGGATATCCACTGGGATGGATACTTCCTTTAGCTGAAGGTGGGAACTGTGGGCTCAGCTTGGGTGTCTCCTAGTTTTTGTTTAGTGCAGAAGGAAGTCTCTGATGGAATCACAGGTGAACTGAGGCGGTGCATTAGTGGGGGCAAAACACCTCCAGCATTCCACTGCCTCCATGCTTCCCATTCACTATCCAGTGAACATGGATATCCAGCCTTTCCTGCCCTCGGCAAAGCAGAGCTCAGCCCCAAAACTGCTTTTCAGCCTCACCTTTTCCAAGCATTTCGTCCTTTTCTGGGCTTTCCAAAACGCTTCCCTTCCACTTAGATATTCTGCTTCCCCTCCATTCCTTCTGGTTTTCCTTGGGAATTCTCAATGCCTGCACTTGACGCCAGAGCTCCCAGCTTTGCAGGTAGTAACACATAGCAACTGCTCCCAGACTGTTGGATACCACCGAAGCACTGCTGTTCATTTTAGTCCGAGTGTGTTCCTCGTCAAACCTCTCCTTTCTTCCGAGCGGCAGCGGCTGCTTTATTGCAAAATAAGAACAGAAAATTACTCCTCGAAGGTAGAGCTGCGGAGCAAAGCCACACACTGCTTTAAATAATGGAACTGTTCCATTTCCCTCTGCTGGGATGGAAACGAGGAGCAACCTTTGGTTTAAGTGCAGGGAGCGGAACTGACGGTTGGATGGCGGCTCCTGCCGCGGCGATTTTTGCAGCTGGTCAAACACGGGGAAGTTCTTCTTCCCACCGAGTCCTGAAAACATCCAAGGAATACCCACAGGCTTTTGGGCTGCAGATCCACGGGAGCAACGGAGCACATAAGAATTGATCTGATTTTTCCCCTCCAAATGTCACTTGCACATCAAATCCTGTGATGTTCAACTAAATCAAAGCGATGTTTCCTTTGATTAGCTTTGCAGGGTGACAGGCCACCCTCACTGCAGCTAAACGGGATCCAGAGGCTTTACTTTGCCCCAGCTTTTGTTCCACCTCAGCTTTAGGAAGAATTTCTTCCCATGGAGGGTGGCAGAGCTCTGGAACAGCCGCCCAGGGGGGTCATGGAGTCTCCTCTCTGGAGACATTCCAAACCCATCTGCTTCCTGTGTCACCTCCTCCAGGTGGCCCTGCCTGGGCACAGGGGTTGGGCTGGGATGATCTCCAGAGGTCTATTCAACCCCAACTGTCCTGTGAGTCTGTGGAATTAAATATAGATGAAACCACACTCCTTTTAAAACCAGGTGAATTCAGCTCTCTAAGGTGCCCTTTTCATTCCTATCCAAGTCTTTGATCCTCTGAAGACTTCCCAGAGTTTTCAGTCCTGGTGTTTGGCCACAGCTTTGCCTTGTTTGGACCAGACTTTTGCTCCCAGTTCCTGCTCATGTGTTTCTTTATCACAGACACCGGGCAAAGAAATCAGATCGTTTCTTTTCCTGCATCTTTGGCAAACCATGTGTCCCTTCTGCCATCAGGAATCGCTGCAGCAACTTTTTCCTTTCTTTGTTGTGGGAATACTGAATTTTCCCAAGGATGACTGGGGTGGTTTGGGCTCATGTGAAAGGGATTTGGGTTGCAAAGCCCTGCAATAGCTCAGTGGTAAATCTGTCCTGGCTGCTGAGTCAGGAAAGGCTCCTGGAGAACCTAAACAAAAACCCCTTTCTGATTGACTGTAAAACAAACAGAGCAAATTTCAAAAACACCCTGCAGTCCTATTTGTTTTTATTATAAAGCTTCTTTAGGTATATACATAGCAAAGCACATATATCCATTTGCTAAAACAACCTCCCAACACAAACCTCTGGCAAAGCTTTTGTAGTTGTGTGACTGTCTCAGTGTAGGTGGAAAAAAGTCTGGGCTTAAATATGTGATTAGTTCAAGAAGAAGAAGTGATTATTTCTGGCAGGAGGAATGCAAGGGGCTTGTTACTGCAGGGTGTCTTTCTTTGGAGGAAATAATGATGCTGCTTTGAGTCTCTCTGGGGTAAAGGCAATGAGGAATGTTGTTGGAAATCTTGGGTTTTTCTTTTCCCAGCTGCTGTTGCAAAGAGAATGGTCTGAGGTGGGTTTGTGACAGCACAGAATGGTGGAATGATTTGGGTTGGAAAGGATCTTAAAGATCATGTTGTTCCAGGGGCACATTCCCTATCCCAGGTTGCTCCAAGCCCCGTCCAACCTGACCTTGGACACTTCCAGGGATCCAGGGGCAGCCACAGCTTCTCTGGGCAACCTGTGCCAGGGCCTCCCCACCCTCCCAGGGAAGGATTCCTTCCTGCTATCCCATCTAACCCTGCCCTCTGGCAGTGGGAAGCCATTCCCTGTGTCCTGTCACTCCAAGCCCTTGGAAATGGTCTCTCTCCATCATTTCTGTCCCTTCAGGCCCTGGAAGGCCACAATTAGGTCATTAACTCCTTGTATAAAATGCGAGTATTACATAGAAGCTTCTCTTCTTTATTCCCCCTTCCCTGAGAGGCCTCAGGATGCTTGGGAACACTTTGTATTTGCAGTGTAGAAAACCAGTGGTTTCTAAATGTGTGTGGATCCCACCAGGAAAGCCTTGGAAGTGGCTCTGCTGGTAAAGGTGAGCCTTGGGCAGCTGTTTCCCAACACTGGGAGCTTCATCTGCTTCAAGTGCTCCTCCTTTTCTCTCTGTCCAGTTGATGCTGGCAATGATCACTGTCTGAGGCACTCTCTGAACTCTCCCAGGCAGTGCAAGCCCTCGGAGCTGCTGGCAGTGCCCTGTGTCAGCTCGCTGGTGTCCGTGTGTAGTTTGGATCTGAGCACATTCCCAGAGGCTCCACTTCCAGGGGCCTGAGGGTCCTGCTGGGAAGTGCTCGCAGCCCACACCTCATTAGTCAGGCTGAACTGCTTTGTTTTGATCAGGATGGACAGTTTTGAGAGCAGGATATCCCCTCCCTTCTCCTCCAAAGGTTTACCTGCTGTATCCTGCTAAGCTGCCTGTGTTTCCCGGGAATCTCCTGGGAATAAGCTGTGTGGGTGCTACTGATGCTGCTGGGAGGTGTGGAGGTAAATCACACACAGCTCCTTGAAAGGAGTGGAAATAAAACTTGTTGTCTCAGCTGCACAAAGCCCTTTTTTCCTTCTGTGTTTTAGAAATAAAAGGGTGGTAACACTTAATCAGAGCAGGAACAGTGCTTTGATCTTCCTTTCCCCTGGCAGGAAACAATCCTAGTGGAGTGATTCCAACTCCACAGCTTGTTTCTGTGTCACAGGTGCACGTTTAACCAGGGGCTTCAACTCTCACTTAAATTCTGTGCTCCTTTCCTCCTGCAGCCCTTCCTTTATCTTGCTGCAGGCCATCCCACAAGGATTAAATTCCAGAATTAATCCCAGGCCAGGTTGGACAGGGCTTGGAGCAACCTGGGCTAGTGGAAGATGTCCCTGCCCACGGCAGGGGGGTGGGACTGGATGAGCTTTAAGATCCCTTCCAACCCAAACCATTCCATGATTCTCTGATAATTCCTGCCAAGTGCTTGGGCATGAGCCAGGTTAAACACATCTGAGCCACCCAACCTGAGTAGAGCTGGGTGTCAAGAGCACGACCTGCACAGATGGAAACCCAAGAACTTGCAGGTTTTGGCCCCAGTTTGGGCCCTGCAGAGCTACAGACATTGTAGGGCTGTAGGATTGTGAGTTTGGGGGTTTTTGTGGCCAGTTCAGCACGTAGGAAAATAAAGGCACATGAGAACATCTCGAGGCAGCATCTTTGAGTCGCTTCACAGTCTGAGATATGGCATCCTGGGGTATCAGGTTTTGAGACAGCTTTCCAAATGTTTGGGATTAGAAAGACACTGAGATGTTTTTTGCGATGAGAAGAGAGATGATTGTGGCAGGGAAAAAGCATCTGATGAGAAACGTCAGCTCCAAGTACAGTTTTTACTCCGTAAAACTACGAGACAGACTAGACAGTTCTTGTGGAAATTCAGCCCTTCCAGCCTTCCTGGCTGTGGGGAAGCCCAGAATTCCTGTGTGTGGATGCCTAGGAGTGGAGTCTGCAACTCCAGCTCCACAGGCTTTAATCAGCAGTGCTGCTCCAGGAGGGCTCTTTGTCCTGTGTAGATCTTCTAAAGGAAACTGAGGAAGTTTAAATTTCTATGGAAAACCTTCTCCCACTCCTGAGGCACCTCTGGCTGCTGTGCAGCACTCAGTCCCACCAGGAATGGGGCAGGAAATGCTGCACAGCTTCAGCAATTACCAGTGCTGGATCAGCCAAGAGATGAGAGTTAACACCATCTATATTTCAGAAATTACCAAGAGACCTTTAATGAGCCATCAGGCTCTTCTCTCATCCTGCAAACAGCTCTTCCCAGCAGTGCTGCTGCTTCCCAGCTGCTGCCGGGGCAGATTCAAAGGGATAAATCCAATTTGCTGATTTCCAAACCCCATGCCCTGGTTGGGAGGCACCACCTCTTCAGCTCGTGGCATGATCTGTGCTGTCAAACCCTCCCTTTGCAGAGGCTGCTGTGTGGAGTAAATAAATACATCAGCAATGGGAAAGAACAACAGTCCCTCTGCAAAAAAACCCACTCCTGGGTTCTTTGCTGCATTCCCAAATCCTTCTGGAGGTGACTCCCTGGAGCCCAGCTCGCTGTGCTGTTTGCACTGATGGCTTTCTGATGTGGCCGCAGGTTCCATTAAGCTTTGCAGCAACACCAAAGTTCTATCTGCTCCTCCACCTCTCATTCCTTCAGGCAGGGCTTAGGGTGATATTTAGGCTCGTTCCTGCAGGTTTTTGTGGTCCTGCCCGTTTAGCTGCTGTAAAAGCAGATGGGAGAGACTCTCCCAGAGCACAAGGACCATTAAAATTTCATTTTCCACCTCTATCTCTGCTGCTGCCTTACAGCAGCGCTGGAGAGGCTTTAAATGAGCTGTGCTGGAGGCTGGAGTTATCCAAACCCACTCCCGGGAGAGATGGTGCAGGTGCCATCATTCTTTTCTCCTTTTCTGTCACTTTGCCTTCATAATAATGTTGTTTGTGGGTGGCTGGGCCAGAACTGATGAGAGATTTTCCCTCTGGCCAGTGCAGCCGAGGAAGTTTGTCACTCTTGGCACATGCCACGGGATCAAAGTGTCCTGGGGGAAACCCAGCATTCGATGGCACAACTTGTAAAAGAACAGCAACATAAAAGACAATAATTTTCTGTGATTTGTGTGGCATTTATCAGTCGATCTCATTGTTTCTATGCAAAAATCTCTTGTCACTGAATGGGACTGGGCCTGACACTTGATAACCAAATGGAATCAAAGGGTTTTCCCCCTCAGCAAATGGATCCTCTCAGTCATAATTAATTTCATGTTCAATCAGAATAATATAAAGCATTTGGATGAAGCCTGGAGTGTTTGCCTCCTCTGGCTGGCATTACATTAAAATAATGATTGAAACCAGGTAAAAGCCCCAAGCTGAATAGAAAAAAACCATGATCCATCATCTTTGATTGACTTTCTCTTGCACACACTTGCAGGTCAAAGTCCTTCCAACACCAACATGGACATTTTTGAACAAACCTGGCAAATTAGGTGTATTTTAAAGCAGATTTCTGTATTACTGCAGTGCTGTTCTCACAGGATGATTTTTGAGAGGATCTCAAGCCTTTAAGTTCAGGGGAGT
>NW_020897751.1:1206686-1226466 GCF_003984885.1 Neopelma chrysocephalum
GCCAGGGCCTCCCCACCCTCACAGGGAAGGATTCCTTCCCAATATCCCATCTATCCCTGCCCTCTGGCACTGGGAATCCATCCCCCCTTGTCCTATCAAGGAGGTATCATCCCTGTCCTTAAGAGCAGGTATTTTAAATTGCAACTTCTTAATTTTGGACGATTCCAACTACACACTGCCCTGACAGGTGCTAAAAGCATGATATGAGAAATGGCAAATTTACCCCAGGAAAACTCTGGGAATTTTGTCCAAGGTTGGCCTTTCCTGTTCCTAATTTGCAGTTTTGCCAGGCTGGGATGTGGGTGGGATAGAGCCACTGCTCCATCCCGCAGGGAAGGTGACAGGATCAGGGGTGGGAAAGGCTTTTTGTGTTAAACCAGCGTTTTTTACCGCCCAGCTCAGTCTCTGCCACACCAGACTCATACCCAGTTTTCAGGGGTTTCAGTGGGACCACCCAGATTTAATGGCTGTGGGGAAGGACCCTGTGGAAGCGTGTGGGAAACAAAGGTGGTCGCCTGTACTGCTGCTCTTCCAGGGGAAAAATAACTAAGGACATAAATAACTCTGGGAAGAGAGACTGTGTCATCTGAGCTGAAATGGATGATTGTACTCCCAGAGATTGATGAGACCTGGAAAGAGAGAAAACTCTGTGGATGAGGCAGGTGCCATAAATAAAGGCACAGATAAAAATTTACTCTGATGGCAGAACAGCCCAGAAATACAATTGTTCAGCTCCACGGCTCCTCAGGGAGTCACTCACTGGAAGGTGCCTGTGTTGGGCAGGAGGAAAGGAAAACACCCAAGTGTCTGGAAATCCAAGAGAGCTGAAAGGGATGATTGTGGATAGCCCAGCTCTGCCTCTGCTGTGCCAGAACCAGCGAGAATTGCCATCAGGAAAGTCCTGTGTGCTGGTATCCGTGCCATTTTGGTTACAATTCCATGTTTTAAGCAGTTGTCGAAGCATTTTTTTTTCCATCAAAATATACAACAAAGGCAACCTGGAACAACCTGCTAGACAGCAACCTTCATTCAGAGCAACCCTACCTCCTTTCCTTGTGTGTTAACAGAGTGGAAAATTGCTGATGTTCCAAACGGATTCCTCATCATTGATATCATTGATCAAACCAGCTTCAAGACCTTTTTTTTTGGTAATAAATGCTGTTTTAACTCAGCACGTCATTAGCAATTCCTTGATTTATTTTCTTCAACAAACAAAAGATTTCAATTATTCATCTCTTAAGTGCTGTGATTAAACCCAGTGTCAGCAGAGAGAAGGCAACAAGGAAGAGTTGCAGAGAGGAAGCAACAAGGAGACACAGGGAGCCAAAAGCAATGTTGATTTTTTTTTTTGGTGCTGATAAATTAGGCCAGCACTGTGTCACTGCTGGGTGTGAGAGGGGAAAAACTCCACGGAAAAGCTGTGTCAGGGGTACCCAGAACAGGAATGGGTCCTCAGAACACATCATAAAAGGAAAAGAAAATGAGGCAAGGCTTTAAATTACCTGAAAATTACTGCTTTTCTGTCTTCTTTTATTACTGCAGAGCACACAGCAGCTTCTTCAAACATCCTCATTACAAAGCAATATTATGACCAGGGTGTCCTCATAACCACAGCCTTAAAACCAACACATTCAGCCAAAACCAAGAAGCAACATCTTTCAGCTTTTTTTTCCCCCCACAGAGCTGAAGCTGGTGATATATCAAACCTTTTAACCTGACTACATCAAACAAAATGCTGTAAGGGATGTTCACTACGTCCTAATGACCTCTGCATTTCAAGAATGCCACATGAGAAGGACCTGCCTTACTCAAAATACAGATGGGCTTCACCCAGGGAACAAGGTCGTGGACTGAGGGGGCTGCAGATTCAAAAGAAAGAGAAAATAAATTGTGTTTTCTGAACTTAAGCTTAGGGAAATGGAGCCAGAAAATCAACTCTTCGCTTCAAAACTGAATGTTGCTGCCAGTGGTGTAGTAAAAGCTGCTGTTCCACCTTGTCCTGCTGCCTCACACAGACACTGCCCTGGTGAACACGGGCTTTGTCCAGCAGCCACAACAACCGGCTGGCAAAGAGCTGAGAGAGAATCCCAGGATGGTTTGGGTGGGAAGGGACCTTAAAGACCATCCAGTTCCACCCCCTGCCATGGGCAGGGACACCTTCCACTAGCCCAGGTTGCTCCAAGCCCCGTCCAACCTGGCCTCGGACACTTCCAGGGATCCAGGGGCAGCCACAGCTTCTCTGGGCAACCTGTGCCAGGGCCTCCCCACCTCCTTCCCAATATCCCATCTGATCACTTGATCATCTGAGCTGATTTCTTCACTTTTGTCCAGCCATCCCAAGCTTTGATTTTCTCTTTCTCCACAACATCCTTGTGCAGGAATGGGAGGAGCAGGGTGGGATTTGTGCCCACAGCACCCTCAGTCACTGCTGCCGTGCTGATACGGGGAGGGGGGTTGAGTTCCTTTGGTTGGTTGGTTTTAAGTCCAGCAGCTGACAAGGCAGGCAGAGCTGGGACTGTAAAAAACCTCTCATCTTGTTCTTGCACCCAGTCAAAAATCAGAGAGGCAACTTAACCTTAGGGATGTGGGTTTGAATCTGAATGTTTTTTGCTCTGAGCCTTGCAAAAAATGAAAGGTTTCTGACAAGAGAGTCTGGTTCAAGCCCAATTCAAGTTCAAAGCACTGAGTGGGAGTTGTGCATACTGTCAATTCCTGTGAATATAGGGTGCATACATTTAAAGGCCTGCTTTGACAGCTTATTTCATAGATCCTAAAGGAATGTCACCTACTTCTCAGGAACCTTTTTTTGCCTAAGTTGAAGTAGACAGTAAATGACAGTGCTGTGATAGCAAACTGGGCACTTGGATAGATATTAAAGTGACAAATGGCTTATGGGAGACCTCACAGCACCTTCCAGGATCTGAAGGGGCTACAGTCAGAGAGGGACCCTTCATCAGAGTGCCAGGACAGGGGGGAATGGCTTCAAATACAGGGCAGGGTTAGATGGGATATTGGGAAGGAATCCTTCCCTGGGAGGGTGGGGAGGCCCTGGCCCAGGTTGCCCAGAGAAGCTGTGGCTGCCCCTGGATCCCTGGAAGTGTCCAAGGCCAGGTTGGAGCAGCCTGGGCTGGTGGGAGGTGTCCCTTCCCATGGCAGGGGGTGGGACTGGGTGAGCTTTAAGGTCCCTCCTAATCCAAAGCACTCCATGATTCCGTGATCAGGTGTCTGTGGATCCTGTCCCTGGTGATCCCTGTTCTGGAGCACGTTCCAGCACACGAAGCCCAAGCTCCTTCCTACCAGTGTTTGACCTGAATGACTCATCTCTGCCATAGTAATGGAGCTCCTGCTCCAGAGGTATCCTGTAGCATGGAATACCAGCAGGGGAGTGTGGGAACAGTGACCTGCTGTTTGAAACCCCCCATTTGACACTCTCAGACTGGAAAGGATCCAAACTCTGCAGAGTTGCTGGAGCAGGGAGGTCTCTCCAGCTGAGCTGTGACAGCTGGCACGGTCCAGGACATGGCACAGGATCCTTTTTGTGTGTGGCTGAAAAACGGGAGACATGTACCTCCCAACGTTTAGGGAGCTGGGGGTGTCGAGCTGGATGGCAGTGGCTGAGGAGCAGGGAGGGACAGGGAAGGCACAGGCCAGGCTGATGTGAAAAGCAATTTTTAAATCTTCCCCCTTTTCCATTCTCCCCCCCCCCCCCCGTGCCGGTTCTCTGCCTTATTCCATCGGGAGGTTAATTGCCTGACAAATGGCCACGGGGACGACTTGGGGAGCAGAAATAATTTACCTAGAAACCGATGGATGGTCGTGCTCTCCAGCTGGCACTGGGGTCCTTTGCATTTATTAAAAACCTTCTAAAACACAATAGCTGCCCTTCAGCTTCAGGGGAACAAACATGCCAATCCCTGCTGCTCTGTCAGACCCGGCTTTCAGGAATGCCAGCAAGCCAAGCCCTCCTGCTGTGAGGCAGGCACAGGCCTGGGAGGGGCACTGGCTTCAGCTTTCCAAAGGAAAACCCATCCCACTCCCTGCCAGACAGCACAGGGAAGGATGGCAAGAGCCAGCAAGAGATGTGTGCCACTGAATCCCTGGGGAAAATGCCAGCGAATCCTTAAAGTAACACTGGAAAAGTTGCTTCTCTGGAACAACACTTCCTTTTCAGCTCCTGAGTTCTTCCAGTGGTTTTCCCTCGGAATCTGTCCCCCCAATCCCACACCTGCTACTTAAGCTTGTCCTAAGGCTAATTCACCTCTGGGGGAGGCTGAAGGAAATGGCAAATCTGCACAGGAGAGAGTTCCTGGCCAGGGACCTTTGCACTTAAAAAAAGCCTTCTTAGAACAGCCCATGACTAACAGGACCATGACTAATCCTCCCCATGGCCCGGCCCGGCTTTGCCAGAGGGCCAAACACAGCCCTCCCACTGCCGAGATGCTCCTGCCTTTGGGAAAACCACAGGGATGGGCACACCAGGGGTGTCATCACTCACAAAGCTGAGTCCTGCCCTCCCACCTGCATCTTCCTCCGAAAACAAAACTAATTCTCTGCTCTTGAAATTAAGGATCCAGCTCTGATGCCTTTCAGTTCCATCTATCCCTGTCCTGTTCTGGGCCAGGCAGCACCTCCCAGGCAGGAAATTCCAGCCTGCACCTTCCCACTCCAGCTGACAAACTCGTCAGTGTGTAGCTACAGCCCAGGGACTGAATGACCCTCTGAAGTGGGCTCACAGGAAACCTGGGGAGTGCTGAAGGAAAGGGAATATACATTTAGGAATGTAGGAGAACAAATAGTGGATAGTGGAAGGTGTCCCTGCCCATGGCAGGGGGTGGAATGAGATGGGCTTTAAGGTCCCTTCCAACCCAAACCAGTCTGGGATTCTATACCAATGCAGGTATTAGAACACCAGCAAATCATAGAAAACAGAATGACTTGCTCTTTAAGGCAGAAAACACAAAAGAAATTCTCAAAAAGAGGAGCTATGAGGAAAGGTTTTCCAAACCCACTTGCTGCTCTTCCTTTTAATAACGGAACATAATTTGACTGACAAAAAGTAACCAAGATGCTGTCAAGGAGGCTACATAAGGTGATCGATCATCTGTTTGAAGGCAATCCACCCCCTGCTGCCAAGCACCGGCTCAGACAGACAAAAAGCAGCAGTTACAGAGCCTAAAGTCTCACTGATGGCCTTCATTAGTGCTTTGGGTAAGCACGATTCACAGCAGACTTTGCTGGAGCTCTCCCTGAGAAAAACTGGATAAAAACCTTTCCTGCTTTAAGTGCTCACAAGATCCGCTTCCTCTGGGCTCTCTTCTAAAGCATTTCTCCTCTCAGGTGGATCTGGGCAACCCTTTTCTCCAGGGAAACAGGAAAGCTGGAAGCTGGAGAAGCCAACAGGCCTGAAAAGTTGCGCTGGGAGGTTTTAGACTCCTCATCCCTGGAAATGTTCAAGGCCAGGTTGGATGGGGCTTGGAGAATCCTGCAATGGCCTTAAGCTGAAGGAGGGCAGGGTTAGATGGGATATTAGGAAAAAGTCCTTCTCTGTGAGGGTGTGGAGGCCCTGGCACAGGTTGCCCAGAGAAGCTGTGGCTGCCCCTGGATCCCTGGAAGTGTCCAAGGCCAGGTTGGACAGGGCTTGGAGCAATCTGGGCTAGTGGAAGGTGTCCCTGCCCATGGCAGGGGGTGGAACTGGATGGTCTTTAAGGTCCCTTCCAGCCCAAACCATTCCATGGCTATGATTCTAAGCTGGACATCACCAGGTGCCCATCACCCCAAATCCTGCTGCCGGCGGCGTCTCCCGGGTGGCAGCAGGAGGACAAACCCTGTTTTCCATCTCTCGCAGGTCTGGCACACACAGACTCCCTGTGCTGTCATCAATCTGACCCACAGCACAGTTCTGCTGCTGCCACACTCTCCTCTTTCCCTGTCACTTCATTAGCTCCGTGGTGGCCTCAGGAGCCCGGCAGGAGCAGGGGCCACGCAGGATTCCGGCTGTCAGAGCCCGGGATAAATGATGGCACATTCCCTGCGGCAGAGCTGAGCGGCTCCCGGGACAGCACTCACAGCACTTGGATGCTGCTCCAACCACAGTGATTCATCAGCCTCGCTGGGCAGGTCAGCGAGACAGGCCCTTGCCCTGTGACAAAGATAAATTGCCTGTGAGATGAGGCTTAATTTGCTCGGGGAAGGATTGGTACCTTTAAAACAAGGGAGTCATTTCCCACATCCGCTGATACCACGGGAATACAATCCAACAGAGGAGAGCTACTGAGCTGATCAAGGGATGGAGCAGCTCTGGGAGCAGCAAAGGCTGAGGGAGCTGGGGCTGTTCAGCCTCCAGAGCAGCCCCTGAGAGGGGCCCTCAGCCATGTCTGCAGGGGCTGCAGGGAGGGGGCAGAGGATGGAGCAGGCTCTGCTCGGGGGGCCCAGCAATGGCACAGGAGGAACGGGCAGGAACTGATGCCCAGGAAGTTGCAGCTGGACAGGAGGAAGAACTTCTTGGCTGGGCAGTGACCCAGCCCTGAACAGATTGTCTACAGTGTGTGAAGTCTCCTCCCTGGGGCTATTCCAGCCCCATCTGGACACACTCCTGTGCCGTGTGCTCTGGGCTGGCCCTGCTGGAGCAGGGAGGTGGCACCAGATGCCCACTGTGGTCCCTTCCAGCCTGACCCATCCTGGGATCCTGTGATGAAAACAAGAGCTGGCTCTTTCTCACCCACATGGGGAAAGCAGTGAGACCCCGATGGACTAAAGAAGAGACTCCAGCACTGGGCCCACACCTCACATCCCAGACTCACACAGCCAGCTCAGCAACGAGTGCCAGAGGATGGAGGCCATGGAGAAATGTCCCCTTCCAAGTTGTGGGCACAGCAACAACACTCCTACACGCAAATGCCCTCAGCAGAAGCTGCTGACAAGGTCTGTATTGGCCTTATTGTATTGGGTTGACTCTCTCCATTGCCCTTTTGGAACTGTTCCATCCCAACAGAGTGGGTCTGGCCAACCATAAAATCTGGAGCCTACACACAGGATTTTATGCCAAGACTTTACAAACCGGTCCCATAATTCCCCCTCTCACCTGCCCTGCTCAAGGAGCTCACACTGGGCTGCCTGCACAGCACAGCTTCTCTGATGGTTTGGGCTTAGCAGATGTGATTAATAACAGTCAAAGCCACTGATCCTTTTGCTTACTGCCTTTTTCTCTTTATTTAAGAGAAACCAGAGCAAAGCACAGTGCCAGATGGCAGATATTAAAACCTCCAGGTGAGGAACACACTGCAGCAGCAGTGGAATTCAGGAGACTCATTTGCTAGAGCCACGATGCTCGGGAGAGTAGACAAGTTGGAGATGTTCCTTCAGGACTGTGGAATCTTGTTTTCCCCTAAAATCAGAACAGGTGGGGAAGTCCTCTGAGCAGCCTCTTGACCTGAGAACTGTGCCTTCCTTGGTGCCATTTTATGGGGAGATTTGGAGTGATCTTTTCCCCCAGATATTTGGAAGCTTCGCAGTGCAACCCAAAGTGTTCCCCCAGCCCTGCCTGACCTCGTTCCCTGCAGGGCCATGAGTCAATACAGCCCCAAACTGGATTGTGGGATTTTACAGAGGGACAGTGGAGAAAAGGGGAAAAATTAGGAGAGAAAAGCGCAACAGGAGAAAATGGGATGAGACACTAAAACCTGGCATCCCTACCCGAATTCCCACTGGTTTTATTGGCACAGAAAGGTGAGGGAATGGGGGGAGGCACGTGAAGGGATCTCTGAGTGGTGCAGGGAACATCTCACTTGGCAGGCCTGAGGCACTTCAGTGCTCCCACATTTCTTCAGGGAGGTGAAAGATGTTTTCTTTAATTAGTGCTCATGCCCAGAGTGCTGGGTTTGGGTCTGAGAAACAAGAAGGTGGGAATTCTCTGCTAGAGGCCGAGTTGGATGGGGCTTGGGACAGCCTGGGTGGTGGAAGGTGTCCCTGCCCATGCAGGGGTTGGAACAAGGTGGGCTTTTAAGTCCCTTCCAAACCACTCCATGGGTGTTTGATTTTTGAGCTCTTCCTGGTCCTGGTAGGAGAACCTCTGTGAGGATTTGCAAAATATTTAATGCCCAATTTAAAAACTCCTGTAATATCTGTGAGTTACAGAGAACAATCAACCTTCTCATGTAGGGCTGTTAACCGGGGGGTTCTGAGGTGTGAAATACTATTAATGTATCATTTACTTGAGAAAATAGAGCAAAAATGGGAATCTTCTTTTTTTTAAAATCAAGACTTCTTTATTTTAATCATATTTTGTAAGAATTTTAGGTAAAATAGCCATGTTTAGTCAGGAAACAAGCTGGGGTGCTCTGCTTCTCCCTCCTCTGCTCTAAGGTGGCACCCAAAACCTTTCCCTCCTGGGGATGGGTGCAGGTATTTTAGCACTGCAGTAGATAAAATGCCACTTCCAGCAGCAAAATAACAAACCAGCTATTAATGTCTGTTCTTCTTTAATGTATATCCTCGTGTCTATTGCAACATATGCTCTGCACACAAAATATTTACCTAACTGGCAGTTTCTCCAAATCGGGCCTTGGAACATTCTCCAAATGAGAAAACAACACAAATGAAAAATATCTTGTAGCTTTTGTGTTGATTAAAACACACTTGATTGGCAAACAGAGGAGGGATTTGCCAGGGAAAACCATCCCAGTCTCTAAAGTTTATTGCTTTCTGCCAGCCTAAGTGCTTGTTTTGTAAAACTCGCAGTTTTATTTTGGGAACAACACAAAGCTCTCCCTCAGCTTTCAGAAATGCTTTAAATTACTCACAGCAGGGGATGGGAGACCTGTTGCCTTGTGACCCAGGTTGAGGTTGTCCAAGGAAGCTGTGGCTGCCCCTGGATCCCTGGAAGTGTCCAAGGCCAGGTTGGACGGGGCTTGGAGCAGCCTGGGCTGGTGGGAGGTGTCCCTGCCCATGGCAGGGGTGGCACTGGATGGTCTATACGGTCCCTTCCAACCCAACCATTCCATGGCTCTCTGATCCCCTGGATCCTCGTTGTCCTCTGACCTGGTTTGCTGCACTGAGAAGCAGCGTGAGGTTTGTCCCCACAAGATCTGGAGATGTTGTGGAGCGTTACAGTGTGGGTGAAACCAAGAACCTGCCACTTCACTAAATAACTCTGCTTCACACTGAGAAACCCAGCAGGAATTTTGGCAATGGAAAAATGTGGCAAAATAACAAAAATGTGAGGGTTTAGGAATTCCTGTTTCACAGAGGTTCCCAGAATATTCTGAGTTGGAAGGGACCCACAAGGATCATCAAGTCCAATTCTCAAGTGAATGGCCCGTACAGGGACAGAACCCACAACCTTGGCTTTATTAGCTTTCATATAAAATGGTGCAAAACCAACTCCCCCCAAGTTAAGGGCTGCATTAACTGTAGGATAAACATCCTTTTCTGAAGGATGTTGCCTTGCAGCTCAATCTCTGATTTTTAAGAATCTGCACGAGCAAATTGGCAAAGATGAACTGGTAATTGTGGTTGTTAACGTGCCATGTAGATGCTGAGTGATTGCATAATTTGTGAGCCACCCCCCTCTTCTTTTTCTCTCTTTCTTTTTTTTTTTTTTGCTGTCAGCAGGAGCAATTACACAGAATTAGGGTTTGGTTGAACTACCTGCCTCTCTCTCCAAATCAGAGCTGCAAAGCACTGCTGTGATTTCTCATCAGATGAGAGGGGCCGAGCCCCCGGGGTTTGGGAGTTGTTCCGTGTGAAACAACTGCTTCTGCCTCCTATTGCCCCTCAGAATTCCATGGGCTTTTTGTTCTGGGCATAAAACCTGCCTTTTGGGCTCGAGGAAGGAAGAGAATTATCTGAAATGTCCGTGGGGGGTGATGTTTTCAGGGGTGTGAATTTGGCACGTGGCGGGTATTTTGGAAATCCCATTCCCACCTTGCCGTGTTGTTCCTTGCTTGGTGCAGTCACAGGGGTCAGGTCTGTCACACACTGCAGTGGATTCACCCTACCTGGGCACCAGGTACCCACTAAAGTGTACCTGGGCACACTCTGGTTCCTGTTCAGCTTCCTGTCCATCCACACTCCCAGCTCCCTTCCTGCCTGGCTGCTCTCCAGCTACTCTGGCCCAGCCTGGAGCTGCCGGGGGTTGTTGTGGCCAAAGTGCAGGACCCGGCACTTGGCCCGGTTGAATCTCATCCCCTTGGAATCAGCCCATGGATCCAACCTGTCCAGGTCCCTCTGCAGAGCCCTCCTGCCCTCCAGCTGCTCATCCCACCCTGCTGTGTGCTGTGGCAGTTCCCTGTTGTGGTGTCACCCCCGGTGGTGGCACAGCCCCATTCCGTGTGGGATCTGCTTCCTCGGGTCTTGGTGCTCAGTGTGAGGGGCTGAGTTGATGCCCAGAGCTGGGGGTCACCTGGGGGGCTCCAACCTGGGCAGCTCCCCCCTGCTGCCTCCCCCAGTGCCCACCTCGGTGTGGGGTGAATGGCACAACTTCACTCTCTCTGCCCTTTCCTGAGTGAGGAAACACAAAGTCCTCCAGGATCCTTTCCTGAGGAGCAGCTTTTAACCAGGAAACCTCAAAGTGTGCCTGAATTAGGCTGTGATTTCCCCCCACCACTACCAAGTGGCTAAAAGCAGTGTTTCCTGCAGTCCCTTTGGAGCTGAGCAGTGCAGCACTAACAGGGGGGATCAGTTACTCTCTAAGAGTCAGGGAAGTCATGTCAAATTAGAGTGTGTGCTGTAAAGACTCCATTATGCCAGTGCAGCTTCCCAGCAGGATTTATAAAGTGCTGCGTTAACCTGGGAGCCATTTAGAGGAGTCTGTAAAAGCCACTGTGTAGCCAGTTGTTCTTTTTTTTGGTTTCAGTAATTCTCCTCTGCCTCAGATTGGCTCTGCAGGTCGGGAACAGATCTCAGGATAAGCAAGGAAATTGGGTATCCTGGTTATTAACTGGTTGTCCCAAGAGCTCGTCTTTGGGAGTGTAAGAATTTGGCACTGGGAGCCTTTAAAAAAGGCAGCTGGGTGTGATTGGAGCCCTCATGGCACGTGGGCTCAGTGTGCCTGAGTGACTCTGAGCCAGGCCAGGATGGGGAGCAGCACTGCTGACCCTGAAGCCATATAAGGGATCCCAAGCTCCCAAATCCATGCTGCTGGCGGGATTTCTCCCAGAGTTTGTCTTCAGTGGGAAGCTGTTGCAGCAGCTCCTCGTTGGATGGGGCTTGGAGCAACCTGGGATAGTGGAAGGTCTTCAAGGCCCCTTTTAACCCAAACCGTTCTGGGATGACTGGGCAGAGCTGGTCCAGGAGAGGGCAGCTGGTCTCAGTTTTTGCTGTTGCATGTTCCAGGCAATGCTGTGGAAGATCCATAAAGCTCCTTTGGGATGAGCCAAAGTATTGCATTGTATGGGGAATTATGGAATCCCAGAATCCCAGAGTGTTTGGTGTTGGAAGGGACCTTAAAGCCCATCCAGTCCCACCCCCTGCCATGGGCAGGGACACCTCCCACTAGCCCAGGTTGCTCCAAGCCCTGTCCAACCTGGCCTTGGACACTTCCAGGGATCCAGGGGCAGCCACAGCTTCTCTGGGCAACCTGTGCCAGGGCCTCCCCACCCTCACAGGGAAGGATTCCTTCCCAACATTCCCACTCTGCAGCTGTGTATCCTGCTGTGGGGTCTCTCCTGTGTTCTGTTGTGTGTTTTTGAGCAAGGAAACCCCCTGTACTTTCAGGATGATGGAATAGCAGTGTCCCATTTGGAGTTGTTCCCGTTAAACCATGGTTGGCTGGTTGTACTTGTACCTTCCAAGTTTGTGTGGATATAGGACTGAGTTTTCCTTGCTCAATTGCCTGTGAAAAGTAAATGTTAAGTGCCTGTGCCCAATTAAATTGGCACAGCAAACTGTTCATGGAGCACTGGTAAAGTTGGAAAGTCAAACACGTGGATTCGTGGCTCTGGGTGTCCTTATGGGAAGTGCAGATGTCCTCCATGGTGCTGCCTCTGGCCACTGCTGAGTTCCAGGATCTCTGTGCCCGAGTTTGACCCAAAAGTCCTGTTTTCAGGCTGGATTATGGGTTGGGATGTAAGTCTTGTGACTTCCCAGCAGGACAGTTCCCAGCCACGACACCAACTAGGCTGAGAGAGATGCAGGCAGTCTGTCCAGCTCCCAGATTCAGCATCCCACATGTCCCTGTTGTTCTCTGCCTCCCCAGTCCCAGCCTGATGGGACTTGTTGCTTCCACCTGCAGCTTTCCATCCTTTGCCATGGCAGGAGGGAAAAGTATCCTCAGTGGGAGTAGTGCTTACCTCCTACCTGTCCCTGAGCAGATCCATCACCCCCCTTTCCTTGTGGATCTGACCCTTCTGAATGTGGGACTTGGCTTCCAGTGGCTCCTCAGCTTCTGGGAATGGAATTGTTCTGGTCCCTCCTTGGCCTTTCCTGAAGGAGTTGTGCCCAAAAGCACTGAGAGAGTACGTAACCCCTCCTTGCTTAGGGTTTGTGTTCAAGCTCTTGCATGAACAAAAAAACCCCTGTTCTGAGGCTCAGGAGAACAAGCAGAAATGTTTTCCAAGCTGACTATTCCCATAACAAAGGGATTAAGTAAAAATCAATTGTAGATGAAACTCTGCAATGTGTTGTTCCAACAAATCCAGGTGTTACTTTTAGAGAGGATACACAGGGAGAAGCTGCTTGTAAACAGTGTGTAAATGTGGCTCCTGCATTAATGTGCTCCCCTGCCAGCAGCTTCGTGGCAATCCTCAGAAATTAGTCCTAATAAATTGCTCTTAATTAGTTCCTAAACGTAAGGAAATCATCAGCCCTCGCTTGCTGAGTGTTTTTAAGTCATAAATTAGAAGTGCAAGGTTGTGTAACCTGTCTGTGCCGTGGAGTTCTGTGCTTGACACAAACGAAAGGTGGCAAAACGAGAGTGATCTGTGCTGAAATTGGGCTCCTTTAAATGGGTTCACGTCCAAAAACATCGGCTGAGCAGCTCTGCAATCAAGAGCTGATCTTGCCAGAGAAGTAAAACAAACTGTTCTGCAACATGTGCCTACTGGGCTGAAATATCTGCACTGTTTCCCCCTCCGTGGGGTCCATGTTCCTGATGCTGATCGGGAGCTGCAGCTCTTGTTTTGTAGTAGAGTTTTAATTATCTTCTGAATGTTTTTTTTTCTGTGTGTGTGGGGGGAAGATAAGGGCTGGTGGAAGAAGAGCAGTAAATCTTCCACGACTTCCTTTCGGTACCAAATGGCTCTGAAAAAGAGCAAATAGGAGGAATTGGAGCAAAATCTGCCAGTGTTTAAAATTTTAACGCAAAC
This sequence comes from Neopelma chrysocephalum, assembly GCF_003984885.1. Classification (NCBI taxonomy): domain Eukaryota; kingdom Metazoa; phylum Chordata; class Aves; order Passeriformes; family Pipridae; genus Neopelma; species Neopelma chrysocephalum. The sequence goes on from NW_020897751.1 coordinate 1,219,988, forward strand.
TCACTTTTATTAGAAAAGCTTTTGGAGAGACCCTTGCTTTGCCTTTTGCTGTTCTTCCATTAAGTGGAATTAAGGGAATTGGATATATCCAAGTGTGGCTGTTGGTGGATTTAATTGCATGAAGGAATTAGCAGGTGATTTTGGGAACAACAGAGCTGGAACCACTGGAATCCAAGGGGAGGCCTTTCCTCCTGGCTGAGAAATAGGTATGGAACAGGTGCAGCAAATTAAGCCTTTATTTTAGAACATTCCTATTCTCCAAATTGCTGAGAAACACAATGATCCAACTAGGGAAAATGTAAACAATAAAATTTAATTTAGGCAAGTGTATAATGCTTAAAATTTTTTCCTTTCGTGCTTTAAACCTATAAAGGAGAACCTGAAAGTGGGGATGTGGAATAGGGGAATGATTTTCAGGGGAAAAGAGACGATTTTAGTGTGAAGTAGCTGTTGTTGTGCCGAGTTACTTGTCTGCAAAGCAGTGAGGGTTAGAGAACGTGCCTGAGGTTGAGAGTCAAACTTCCATTTCCTAATTTCCTGAGCCCTGCTGTGCCTCACTGCATGTCCTGCCCTTTCCCAGGGTCACCTGCCCGGGCCCTCAGGCACATCCAACACTTCCAGAGCAAAGCAGAGCCCACTGGAGCACCTCAGGTGTCCCGAGGGGAAGGGTCCTTCAGCTCCCAGTGAACTTTCTCCCATCACTTCTGCCTCCCAAATTGTGCCTCTGGACAGAGGGGAGGGGAGGACAGAGACAGAAAGGTGCATTTCTTTGTGACCCAAAGTGAACCAAATAATGAAGACGGACTGGGAGAGCTGGGGGGGTTCACCTGGAGAAGAGAAGGATCCAGGGAGAGCTGAGAGACCCTTGCAGGGCCTGAAGGGGCTCCAGGAGAGTGGAGAGGGACTGGGGACAAGACACAGGGAATGGGTTCCCACTGCCAGAGGGTTTGATGGGATACTGGGAAGACATTCCTGTGAGGGTGGGGAGGCCCTGGCACAGGTTGCCCAGAGAAGCTGTGGCTGCCCCTGGATCCCTGGAAGTGTCCAAGGCCAGGTTGGACAGGGCTTGGAGCAACCTGGGCTAGTGGGAGGTGTCCCTGCCCATGGCAGGATGTTGGAATGAGATGGACTTAAAGATCCCTTCCAACCCAAACCATTCTGAGGATCTATGGAGATATAAAAGAATATTCCTGCTTCTTTCCCTCCCCTGAACTGCAGGGATCCGTTCATCGTCTGATTTGTGTCCATTGGACACCTGAGCTGTTGTTTCCATCTCCCTTTTTGTGAATCCGTGTCTCCAGCACAGTTTGCAGGAGCTGGGGTTCACTGGCCACCAGGTTGGGATCCAGGCACGAGGACCCTGGTGTGTGCTTGTCCTGGTGGGAGAAGGGAAGGATGAATTAATGGATGGCGGTGCTGGCTCTGCTCCAGGCTTTGGTGGGATAGCTGCAGCATTCCATGGGTGAGGGACTGGAGTGCATCCTGCCTTGACTGGGCTGGCTGGACATCCCACAGCAGGGATAAATCACTGTGTGCTCTGCTCAGCTCAGCCTTTGGACCCTTGGGATTTAACCAATCCTCTTCTTCCATCTTGGAACAAACGGCTTTGTGGGAACAGGCAGAGATGGAAGGACAGGGGTCACATCTCCTCTTCCCGAGCAGAGGGATGCAGGGAAGCAGAGTCCTCTGTGTTTCCCTACAAGGAGTCTCCCTCCTCTGCAGCCACCTGGGCAGGAGGAGCAGGAGCAGCTGTGTGGAGCCACGTGGGTGCTCCAGCCTTTCCTCCCTCGGGAACTATGACTGTGTTTGGGAATCAAATAGGGAATCCTTCCCTATCCTCTTGGAAGGGGCTATTGATTGGAGAAGAGCAGCTTTGGGGGTACCTTTGGTACATTCCTGGGGCATTACACACCGGTTGCCAGAGGCATCATTAACTATTCCCAGGCTTTCAGTAAGGCAGGAGAGAGGAGAATCCTGTTGCTTGGCAAATGTAATTAAGGTGTTCTCCCTGCCCTACACCACTGGCCCTTGGATCCACAAGCCTTCTCCAGGTGATGCTTTCATTAATCCTAATCACTAGGATGGATTATATGCCCAGGAATAATTACCCAGCCTTCCCTGGGTGATGTTCCAGCTCCTGCAGCAGGAGGCAGGAAGCAGCATCCTTGGAGAGGGATTTATCAGCTGTCATTTCCCATTCCCAAGGGGTAAATCGTGGTGATGGAGGTGATGTTCCATCCTCAGACCATCATTTGGAAAGGGCTTTCCCACCCTGGGCATGATAAAGTGATTTTTAGGGAGCACAACAACTCTCCCCTGTGGATGAGTTTGGAGTATCCTCTCAGTGTTTCTCCAGGAGATAGTTTGCACCTCTTTGATGACAAATACAAAGCACTAGAGAAAGCCATAACCATCACCTCTATTTATGGCTCTGCAGTGGTGTGAGGTGCACTTTTCTGGCCACTGGTGTTCAATAGAACATTATGTAGTTGATACTAAAACCTTCAGGAGTGGCAGGGCAATTACAGGCTGTGGGAGGAAGGCAGCGACTTGGAGAGGTAGGAAAAAGCTTTATTTAAACTGCTCAGTGGAAGAGAAATTAAAATATCCTCTTGGGAAAGAGATGGGAGCTACTTCTTGAAAATACAACGATGCTCCTGTGAATGGGAGTAAATAACCTCCCTCAGAGGAAAATCTATGTGCAAGTTCAGCATCAGGACCCTCCTTGGCTTTTTGTTCTGCTCTCACCTCCCTCTGCACTTACTCAGGGCAAAGACAAAGACAATGAGCTTTGTGGGTGGATCTGTGTTTTTGTTTCCTTTCAGGAGCTCTCAGCCATAACCTTTCCAGCTCTTTGGTGTGTGTTTGCCTTTCCTGCTGTTCCCTTGTGCAGCTGGAATCTCCAGCACTTTGATTTATACAAAGTGTGAACTTTGATTTATACAACTGTGTCTCTTCACCCCCAGCCCGTGGCACTGCTGTGTTTCCCGTGTATTCATTAAGGATCAATTCTTCCAGCTCTCCTGATTTTCACACCAAACCCACTCCCTGAGCTCTGCTCATCACGTCCTCCCTCTTTCAGTGCCTTCTGAGATCATCACCTGACTTGGTGGAGATTTGTGAGAAGTTTTGCATGGAAAGGGGAAAAAAAAGCCCGTGTGTGAGTGTTTGCATCCGTGCTGGGGACAAATCCAGGCTGGACAGAGTGGTGGGACATCTTTCCTGTGAGGAAAGACTGGGAGAGCTGGGAGTGTTCAGCCTGGAGAAGAGAAGGCTCCAGAGAGAACTAATTGTGCCTTCCAGTGCCTAAAGGGGCTCCAGGAGAGCTGGAGAGGGACTGGGGACAAGGGATGGAGGAACAGGACACAGGGAGTGGCTTCCCACTGCCAGAGGGCAGGGTTAGATGGGATATTGGGAAGGAATTGTTCCCTGTGAGGGTGAGGAGGCCCTGGCACAGGTTGCCCAAAGAAGCTGTGGCTGCCCCTGGATCCCTGGAAGTGTCCAAGACCAGGTTGGATGGGGCTTGGAACAACCTGGGCTAGTGGGAGGTGTCCCTGCCCATGGCAGGGGGTGGGACGAGGTGAGCTTTAAGGTCCCTTCCACCCCAAATCATTCCATGATTCCATGAAAAGCCTCATCCTTTTAACCTGCACAAAAATAGCAAAACCCTTTGGTGCTTTAATTTTTGCCCCTTATGCTTTTCACGTGCTACTTGTTTGAATGGGAACATGAAAACTTTGTGGCCTGCTGAGGGAAACTTGCTTCAGCGCCGAAAAATTGTTTGTAGGCAGATGATGAGATCTGTCAGCTTTGTTTTCTCAAACTCCATATCCAGAGGGAGCACTGGGGGATTTTTTTTTCCCCTTTTCCACAGTCCAGAGGCCGGTGACACCACGCAGAGACAAAATGGGCCTTGTCAGCGTGAATTCCCTCCATCAGTTTGTGTCACCGTGCTGGTTCCTGCTGCTCCCTGATGCCTGAGACAGCAATAAATCACATCTGACTGAGCCCAGTCAACGGGCTGATTTGCAAATGTGAAGTAGCATCTAATAAAAGGAATGCACTCCGGATTTTTGGGAGAGCAGACCTTGGATTAACCCGGAGTGGGGCAAAATTGCAGCTGCAGTGAGTGAACTGGAGCGTTGCCACTTAAAAGTTCAGTGTAGACTTTATGTATGCAAAAGTAATTAAAACTCAATTTACTGCTGTTTGCAGAAGACACTTCAAATGCCTTTGACAGAGAAATCACGTCCCTCTGTAATCTCAAGCTTGTCATTTTCCCATTTGTCACCTTTGATTTTAAATAAGAGCTCGTGCTGCCAAGCAATCTCTCCTCTGGCAGTCATCACCCAGCAAGCCTCCTAAGAATAAATAATGATCCCTACCTGGATATTCCAAGAGGATGCCACCCAATATCCTACAAAATAGGACTAAACATCCTCCTCCTGACAGTACAGTGCAGGCTTTGCTGGTGCACGTTTGTGACCCTGCTGTGGGTTCACCAGTGTTGGATTTTCTGGAGAAAAACAGAAATGAAAAGCAGGTCTGGTAAAATTAGGATTTCAAGGAGGATTTCTAAGTGCTCCCAGCTGGCCTGGTGTGTCTGCTGAAAAAGGGTCCCTAGAGTTGGGCTTTCCCAGCCACCAAGAGGTTTCTGTATGTGGGATGTGCCATTTTGGGGTCACACCTGAGCCTTCCCAGCGCGGGATTTGTAGGGCTGTGCTTCTGTTCTGAGAAAGGAAACAACCCGTGTGAGCTGAAAAACTCTGGCAAGAGATTAATTTGTGGTACGAACAGAGTGAATTTGGGCAAAACAGGAGGAAAATCCGTCAAACAAATGTGAGTCATTATTTTGTAGGTGTCCTCCACAGGTTTATTGGGAAGCCTGGATCCTCCAGCCCTTTGAGGGTCTCTGAGGAGGCAGTGGTTTGGTTGCTACTGACACTTTTTTCATATTCCTGGTTTTCCTCTTGATGGTGCTGGATGGTTTATGACACACTTGACATGTTTTATGAAATCCGTGCTGAGCCCCTGATGCTGTTGTTCCTCTCTCTTTCTAACAGGAAAAAAAGCTATAACCTCTCCATCCTTCACTCCTAGGGTGTTTTTGAGGCCTTAAATCAGAGTTATGGGTCTTGCCAGGGCAAAAGTAGTCCAAATATCAGGGTGAAAGAACAAAATAACACTCCTGGGAGGTTGCACTGGAGACACTGCAAGGGGAGCAGCTCCCAGGGCCCCTCACTGTTCATTCCCTAGTCATGGCATTCCTGGTGCAGAGGAAAGCTGGAGGAGCAGTACTGCAGTGCTGAACATCCCTTTCCTGGGGGCTGAGGTTGCTGTGGCCTGTTGTGGTTCCTCCAAGGACCTGTAGGAGCCTTGGGATGCAGATGGAGCCAGAGGAGTCTGTGCCATAACCAGCCCATCCTCTCACCTCCGGGATCTTGCTGCAGAGCATCCCCTGGAGCAAGGCTGGATCTGGTGATTAGGAAGGACTAAAAACAGGAATGATCCCAGCAGGCTCCTCAATTGGCTTCCCGGTTTAGGAGCTTAAGGAATGGGAGTTGTTCCCAGTGCTTTGGAGGTGGTTGGGGATCTTAGCAGTGCTCCTCTTGGTGGTGGATGATTCCTGTTGAACAGAAGAGGATCTGCTTTCAGAAGAAATTGTTTCCCTCGTTGCCTTTGGGGAGAGAAGGGAGAGTAAAATTCCGAAGTGGCCATTTTATCAGTGACACTTGGCTGTCAGAGGCACCACCAGGTTTTATGGAGCAGCCATTCCTGTGTCTGTTCAAGGAGTGAAAACACCAAAACGCTGCTGGTTCTGTGCAGCTCAGAAAACTGAGCTCATTGGAGCTCTCAGGGGAAAACACTGACTTACTTAAGACTTTTCCAAGTCATTTAACTGGGAATTTTGCCTGTTGGCTCAGGCTGTGGTCTGAGCTGCCCTGCCAGCTGCCAGGAACGGGCCAGGGCCACAGTTCAGTCTCATCCCAGGTATTTATTTACCAGTAAGGCATGGAAAATAGGGGAGAGAGAACCTGTGCTTTGGGAACATGAGACCTGTGGTTGTAATTGTAAGAATTCCACTTACTTGGCATCTGGAGCACATTTCCAAACGCAGGAACAACGGAAATAGCAAGAATATTAATTATTTCCCTTCCCAATGTGCATCTTTAATTAGTAATGGTGATAATGTTATTGTGCAGCCCCTTTTAGCTTCCTTTTATAGGTGGAGGTAGAAGAGAGGATTGTAGGATGCTTTAGGTCAGAGGGAGCTCAGGAGGCTTCAAGTGGAGCTTTCTGCTCAAGCAAGCTCTGGGTTAGGGCAGGGGGTTTGTATTTTGGGGTCTGGTCCTAAAAACCTCCTGAGCTTGGGACGCTGAGTTTGGGACACTGAGCTTGGGATGCTGAATTTGGGATGCTGAATTTTGGACGCTGAGTTTGGGACGCTGAGTTTGGGACGCTGAGTTTGGGACCCTGAG
>NW_020897751.1:1226476-1227954 GCF_003984885.1 Neopelma chrysocephalum
CTGAGTTTGGGACGCTGAGTTTGGGACGCTGAGTTTGGGACCCTGAGTTTGGGACGCTGAATTTGGGACACTGGATTTGGGACACTGAGTTGGGGACACTGAGTTGGGGACATTGAGTTTGGGACGCTGAATTTGGGACGCTGAGTCTGGGACACTGAGTTTGGGACGTTGAATTTGGGACACTTTGTGCTGCCCCAGCCCTGGGATCCCGACAGCCCAGGGCAGGGGTGTGGTGTGGCTGATGTCAGGGCAGCCCTGTGGGGAGTGTTGTGGCCCCACCCAGCCTCCCTCCAGGCTGTGGACATTCCTGAAGGCTGGAAGAGTCCGTCAGGATTTCCCTGGAGCAGTTTTCTCTTTGCAGAGTGTGGTTTGCATTGAGAGCTGGATGATCTGTTCTAGGATTGCTGTGTGGGTGTACATGTGTAGAACAGGCTGTCAAATATTATTGGTGTGTAAATTTTGACACATGTAGAACAGGCTGTCAAGTATTATTGGTGTGTAAATTTTGATGGATATTACCCTTATATTTTTGGGTATTACAGCCTCTCTAGGCAGGAGCTGTCTCAGGTTTTTTAAAGTCTCTGTTCTGTTCCTGTTGCCTTTCAAGCACATGATTATCCTGGATGAAAAGGGAGGGAAGGGAATGATGTTTGTGCTGTTCAGAGGGATCTCAACCTCTGGTTTTGTTCAGTTCTCTTTAACAGGAGATTGCAATGATGCATGTCCTGAGATCACATCACAGACCAAGCCTGGGTTTCAGTTTAATTAAAGAATAAATTACAATTCACTGGGCAGCTCCTCTGTTTTATGTGTTTACAACATCAAGCTATTGTGGTTTATGGCTGTTTTTTTTTTTTTACTAACATTTTGAAATAAAACCTTTTGAAATAAAATCATAGAATCATTGAGGTTGGAAAACACCTCTGAGACCATTCAGTCCAACCACTGCTAAACCATGTCCCCAAGTGCCACATCCACATGTCTTTTGAACACCTCCTGGGATGGGAACTCCTGGTGCAACTTCCCCTTGTCCTGAAATGCTTCCAAAATGTTTTGAAGAGCCAGAAAATGAAAGTTCTAAAGAGCAGGGGAGGGTGGTAGCAACCAGAAAATAAATTTGGGTAGTGGGATCTAACAGCTCTTTAGGGCAGGTGACCAAAATATGTCTTTTCTCAGTGTATTCCACTGAGAACATCTCCGTGTTTTAAGAGAGATTAAGTTAACTAAGTGTCTTAGAAGGGCTGAGAAAAATAAATGAATCGGGGTTTCTCAGCATTTGAAATAGGTCAGTAAGAGAAAATGTTGTTGTGGAAACCCTGAAGGTGAGTGTAAAGTTTTCTTGTGCTTCACAAGAGGCTTTGAGTGCCCCCAAAAGGGGCCATTTGCACTTGTGGAATTGCAGCCATAATTCCAGGTTGAGAGGTGCTCAGCCAAAATGGGAATTTGGAAAATCTGTGTCCTTCCACAAATCACTGGCT
>NW_020897751.1:1227964-1238097 GCF_003984885.1 Neopelma chrysocephalum
TTCCTGAATTTGGAGAAGGGATAAACACCTCAAGGCTTACAGTTCCCACGTGCACATGGGCTGGGAAGGAGCAGGAGGTGCTGCTGGAGGGAAGCGATGGAAACTGGGAGAGGGAAGGGAGGGAGTTTGGAGGAGCTGCTGGGTCGGCTCAGCTGCAAAGTTTGGGTGCAAAACCCCTTTTTTAGCTGTAAATGTGGTGTTTGTGACAATCCCAGCAGAGCAGGTTGTAGGTGCACATCTCCTGGCTTGGACACAGCAGGCTGGGAATCCTCCTGTTGGGAATCCTCCTGTTGGGAATCCTCCTGTTGGGAATCCTCCTGCCTTCCAGAGCAGGGAAGGAGTGGGAGAGCATCACTTGAGCTTTAACCCCTTGGTTTCTGATTTCTCCTCTTTCCCCCCCCTGAAGATTTACTGTTTTCTTTGCTCGGCCTGTGCTTGTGGGGAGCTCATGGAGCTGTGAAGAACAAAGCAGGAAAACCCTGGAAAAAATAAGTTTTCCAGAGAAGGAGGCATTGAATCCCATGGAAAGCCAAAGCTTAAAGCTGCTTCTGTTTTCCATGAGGAATTCCAGCGAGGCTGAGCCCAGCTGCTTGTGAAAAGCTTGGCTTTAATCAAGTTCCCCATTTTTAAAGCTGAAACTACGAGTTTTCCAGGTGCTGAACCTGCCCAGGGAAGCTGTGGCTGCCCCTGGATCCCTGGAAGTGTCCAAGGCCAGGTTGGGATCCCTGGGCTAGTGGGAGGTGTCCCTGCCCATGGCAGAGGGTGGGATGGGATGTTCCTTTCCATCCCAAACTATTCCATGATTCTGTGATAAAGCCCGTGGCACTGTGTTTGTGATGGGATGGGAACTCAGGCTTCATCTCAGGTGCAATTTTTGATATACTGTTCAGGAAAATCTACAGATCCACAGGGATAATTCCCAAGGAAAACTTGGTGCAGACAATTATTCCCGTGTTTTCAGAGCAGAGCTTGAACAGCATCCAACAAATGGAGCTGCAGTCCAAGTGTGAAACAGCATGGAAATAAAATATTGAATAGTCACTCGTGAATTGTGCACTGAATCCAGGGAATCCCCCTCCCACCACTCCTGGCATTTGTGGAGTTGTGTGATGAAATTTCCAGCCTGTGAATACACAAGTTCATGACGAACCCTGCTTTTTAATTTTCCTAATTTTCCACTAGAAGTGCTTTTATTTTTAAACCTGGCATGGAAGTGTGATGAATAATTAGTGTCCTCCTGGGAGAACCAGCTTTTATCCCCCCCCTCCAAGAGTGCAGGATCTGTAGAGGGACCAATAATGTGAATAATGCTACAAATGATTGCTCTTATCCATGTTTCAAAGGCATTGCTGGGATATACAGTTGAAAATAAAGATTTAGGCTTTCCAGAGGTCTCCTGGATATAGAGAAACACGGGCCAGGAATGGCACTGCCCCGTTCCTGATGATTCTGGATGGCAGAAGGAACTTTGTAATTGAAACCTCCCACTATAGAAATGCACTTTGGGATCTTAGATGCCCTCTTGAATGCTCTTGTATCTCTAAAATTAAGGAACTAAGGGGCTGGTTTGGGCTTGGGAGTCATGGAAGACTCGAGGGCCTTTCCCCCCCGTAATCTGGGAGGTGGAGGGAGAGTTGGGAACAGAAATCCTGCCTGTGATATAAATTCCACCCAGGCCGACAAGTTCCCCGAGTCAACTTAATCTGTTTTCTTCTGTGCCTGGGAAAGAGAAAACGACCATTTAATTATTGGGAGTTAAAAATGATCCCACTGATGGAGAGAGTCGCATTAGTGCAATTTCCTTTATGCTTCCATTCGTCTGAGGAATGGGGAAGAAGCTCAGGCAGAGATGTTATTTCAGGTTTAATTGTGTGGGCTCCAAGTGCCACAGCAGCAAATGTCCCGGTCCAGGCAAACCCTCTGTGCTCTGCTGCTGCTGGGCAGGACAGAAGGGGTCCTGCTTGGCTCAGATGTGCCTCAGTCAGCTGGAGGTTTATTGAGTCATTTATTATTTCTGTGGTCACAGTGATCCCCTTTTTAACTTTGGCTCCTGAGGGGTTGTGCAGGAGCTGGGACAGGCACAGCTGTGGCTGCCCCATCCCTGGAAGTGTCCAGGGTCAGGTTGGAGCAACCTGGGATAGGGGAAGGTGTCCATGCCCATGGCAGGGGGGTGGAACAGGATGATCCCGAAGGTTCCTTCCAACCCATTGTCAGTTTGTGTTTTCTAACAAACAAAAACGTAACAAATCTCAGTCGGGGGGGCTCTGGTGTCAACGAGCCACTTGGCAATTAAACCTTTAATTGCCTCACAGTAACATTTGCAAGGACAATGCAATTAGCAAGCTGGGTTTAATTTGCAAAGCCAGGCTCTGGCTGAGAGTCCCAGGGCTGGGGGAGGTCTGGGGGGCCAGCCCACCACGGGGAAGCTCTTCAGTCTCGGGTTTCACAGGGTCACGGAATATCCAGGGCTGGAAGGGACCCACAGGGATCATCGAAGTCCCACTCCTAGGACTGGGAAAAAGCTTCTCCATCAGTGAAGGGTCAGGGTGTGTTTTGCCCATGTGAGAGTGGAGATCAGGAGGCACTTGAAGGGAATGCAAAGGACAGACCCCAAAATCCAGCTGCCAGGACTTTCCTAAGCTATCCATGCTCGAGAAGACACAGAGATTTTTATTTTATTTCATGCTCTGTTTGAAAAAATAACTTGCATTGTCCATCATGATGGAATAGTTTCTTACAGCTGACAGAAAAGTGCGTTGTTTGGATGCCAGTTAAAGCTCCCCAAAATCAGCTCAGCTGGGAATTAAATAACGACGTTGAATTCAATATTTTGGAGAAATGCAGCGTTTTCCAGGCTTCTTGCCTGGAGCATCCCTTGCATTATTTAGTGTTTGTCTGGTGGAGATGCCAAGGCAAGTTGCAACTGGATCTCCATTAATTGATCCATATTATGATCAAAACCATTTTGCTTGGTTTCTTTACCAGCTTGATCCATCCAAGGGAACAGTTTGTTTCCTCCATGGAAATCTGCTCTGTGTAGGCTGCCAGGGAGGAAGAGAAAATGGGGGAAATTCCTTGTTATCACTGTATCTGACCCTTTAATTCCACGAAAGGTGAATTTTGCTCATGGCCTGAGGAGTAATTGTGGGTGTTTAATGTCCTTCCAGGGAACCCTGTGGGGACAATCCCTGGTAAAACCCAAATGGCACCGTGCTGAGGCATCCCTGGTGTTCCTGCAGGGATTCCTGCCTGTGCCTGGAGGAGGCTCTGGGTCCAGAGCAGGAGCTCCACTGATGCTCTGCAGGAACACAGGTTGCTCTCACTGGAATGGTTTGGGTTGGAAGGGACCTTAAAGCTCATCTCATTCCACCCCTGCCATGGGCAGGGACACCTTCCACTAGCCCAGGGATCCCAACCTGGCCTTGGGCACTTCCAGGGATCCAGGGGCAGCCACAGCTTCTCTGGGCAACCTGGGCCAGGGCCTCCCCACCCTCCCAGCCAGGAATTCCTTCCCAATATCCCATCTAACCCTGCCCTCTGGCAGTGGGAAGCCATTCCCTGTGTCCTGTCCCTCCACCCCTTGTCCCCAGTCCCTCTCCAGCTCTCCTGGAGCCCCTTTAGACCCTGGAAGGGGCTCTCAGGTCTCCCTGGAGCCTTCTCTTCTCCAGGGGAACCTCCCCAGCTCTCCCAGCCTGGCTCCAGAGCTTGGGAATCATCATTAGGATGATCTGCACGAGTTTGGAGCTGGTTTGGTTACTTTTAGGAGGTAAAGGGTTAAATGATGATTAAAACCAGAGGTTGGGATCCTAAAGAGCCCTTTGCTGGACAATTGCAATGGGGCTGAGTATTTCAGGGATGATTGGAAAAGAAAAGAAGATTTTAGAGTCCATGTGAATGAAAATGCTGCTTTAGGGACACAGGGCTACCAGAAATCATGGAAAAGGGGGGAAAAGGTGGTTTGAACTCCACAAAGTGATGAGATCCCAAAGCCTGGCCTGTGTTCCAGCTGGTTTATGAGTGTCACATGTCAGGAGATCTCAGAATATGAACCAAGGCAAGCTCATGGAATGGGTGCTTTTGGGCTTCTGTCCTTGTTTCCAAGCCCAGCCCTGTCCTGGCTCACAGGGCATTTGAACCATCAGCAGCTTTTGGGGTTTGCTGTGAAACACAAACTGGATTGAACTGGAGCAGTTTGTGGTTTTCCAAGTGTTTCCTGAAGCTCCCAGTTTCCTGCTTAACTCCGTAGCTGCTGCTTGAGGCACAGAGTTGACAGTGGGTGGGATAATTGCCTTCAAATCTAAATAACTCCTTCCTTTTGGAAGCTGATCCCCTCTTTTCTGAGCGAAATGACTTTGGCTTTGTTTTTTTTTTTTAGAGCATCATTTTACCCGTTCTTGCCAATACCCACAATTTCTTGCTGGGAAATCTTCTCAGTGCTTTGGAAATGGGTATTTTAATTTCCACCCCGCTATGTTTCCTGCATACTGGGGGGGAATGGCTGATGCAGTGTGTGCTAAAAATCATCTGTGCAATGTGGTGCTTTCCAACTCAAATCTCCATCACTCCACGAGCTAAAAGTGAGGGAAAGTCATTCCCTGAGCGGGGGGTATTTGTTGTGGAGCTTTTTGCAGAAATATCCGCCTTTCAGCTCTGCTGAAGAATTCAGTTCTGTTAAAAAATAAATAAATGTATCCTTTAAAATCCTTTAGGAGTCTCTGAAGTGGGTGAGGCACCATTAGAGGTTGGTGTTGGGCCTCCTTGACATAAAGATCTATTTCTGTGCTTCTTATTAGGTTGATACTGAGTAGGAAGAAAGGAATCAACATTTGGAAAATTACTTTTAAAGGGGATTTAGCCTATAAAAGGAATGGAATTGGGGTTTATTGTGTGTCCTCTGCTGCATCACTTGTTTTTTCCCTTCTCCTTGTTTTCAAACCTCCTTGGAAATTTAAAAGATTGGTCACTGCCAACCCCCAGCTTGGTCCTGAACTCCTTTCTTCCCATTCAACCCTCACCTTTAAATCCCCCTCCCAGGTCTCTGGATAAGCTGATCAAGCAGATTCCCTCTCATAAAATGAGATGTTCAGGAAGGAAAGGTCCAGGGAGATGGGAATTCCATGATGGCCAGGGGTCAGAGTCATTTTCCCTTTGATAGCAGCCTGTTTTTCATGGATGAGCGTTCCCAGGGATTAGTTTCTCAGGGAAAATGAGCAAAATTACTCCGTGGTTTTCGTGTGAGGTTTTAAAGACCCAAATTTTTGTCCTTTTTGAGCACAAAAATTGGGGGAAATTTCCCCTGTGAAACTTGGGGCTTAGTGCTCTGCGTTTCCTCACTGTACAGATGCTCCCCTAAAAAACCCCTCAGGTGTTGAAATCTCCAGGCAACAGTTGGTTTGAAGCTTTTAAATTCCTTTTCAAGGTGTTTTTACCCACTGGGCTGGAAGGGACCTCAAAGCCCATCCAGGGACAGGGACACCTCCCACTCTCCCAGGTCGCTCTGAGCCCCGTCCAGCCCGGCCTAAAGCGAATAATATTGAAAAAACTTAAATCTGAAATTTCATTTCGTTTTTTAAAACTTTTTCTTTTTTCTTTTCTTTTTCTCACAGATGGGAAGGTCGAGGTGACAAAGGAAGGAGTGAAGCTGTGCACCATGGGGCCTGGCAAGGTTTTTGGGGAGCTGGCCATCCTCTACAACTGCACCCGGACCGCTACTGTCAAAAGTAAGAGCATTCGGGATTTTGGGATTTCACTGGGATTTTCTCATCTCTGCCTTGGAGTTACAGCATCCTGCAGCTGTTTTGCTTTGTTCATTCGTGAAAGGTGTGGATTTTAGTGTGGGATTTGGCCACTGGGAGCAGGGAGGAGGTGCAGAGGAAGTGCTTCCCTGGATTTGGCCGCTCGTTTTTGCTCCCTCAGGAACCTCGGGTTGATTTCCCTCATGCAGAGGAGCTCATCCCGTAGTTTTCCTTACAATTCCTGCTGAATCTCATGGTATTTATGTTTTTGTGGCTTAGAAGAGCATTTCTGACCTCATGAGTCTTCAGTAAGTAGAGCTTAGTATCTGTTCAGGACAAATTTTCCCCACTTAACTGACTAAAATAAATCAGAAAAAAAAACAACCCTGGATGCCACTTGACCCCCTGCTCTAAACTCTTCAGCACTTCTGCTGTAATCTGGTTTCTTATATGAATGTCCTGGGCAAAGGCTGGAGTTGCTCAGTTAGGGGGAGGAAATAAATCACAGAAATACAACATAAATACATTTTGCTCTAAATTCGGATGAGTAGTTGGGATTTGGGATATTTGACACCACAGTCCTGCCTGATCTTGAGGGATCAGAGTTTATGGTGGTGTCTTAAGCAGAGAGGTTTTATAGGAGATGATAAATAGTTGTGTGGTTTTAAGATGCTGTAGGGGAGAAGTTAGAAGGGTACAGATGGGGTAGAATAATACAAAGGCAAGTCCCAGAATAATGAGGCCTGGGAATGAATCCCTGTCCAGAAAAAGGCCTTTCACAAATACCTCATTTTGCTTCGAAAAGAAAGGACAAGAACAAATGGGCAGAAATGACAAAACAGGGGAAGAGAACTGGATTCTTGTGTGAAGAACGTGCTGTTCCTGAGTTGTGGAGCAGGGGACTGGGACATTGTCACCTGTGCAGACCTTGCACTGGTTATCCCAGGGAAATCTTGGCTACACTGCAGGCAGTTATCCCAAATAATGCAGGACATGCAGTGTAAGCCGTGCTTAGCTCTGGGGGAACCCCCAGAGACCTGCAGAGTGTTGGGCTGCTCCTCTGGGAGGTGCTCCACCTCCTTCCCCCAGCCCAGCAAGGAACCGGCAGGAAGAGGGCTGGGATTGGGAAGTGCTGATCCCCCCTCTCCTCCCTCGGTGCCTCATCCCTGTACAGCCCATTCCTCTGGCCAGGGGAGGGTTTGGGGTGTTGGAGGTGCTGATAAATCAGGTGAGCAGCTTGTGTGATAAACACAGTCAGGGAAGGTTGGGAAGAGCAGGGAGAGAGGGGGAATGGCTGAATCCTAGAAAAGGCAACGAGAGGACGGTTGTTGTTTAGTTCCCCTTAGGAATGCAGAGCTAAAAGGCACCTGATCCTTTACTGCCATGATCCCATCCTTGTGTAATCCTGCACAGCCACCCTACTCCTGTGTCCCTTTTCCCCTCTTTGTCCGGGGTCTCCCCCAGGAAATCAAACTGCAGCACTTGGTACTGGTGGTTTTGCTCCCACTGCCTCTCCCACGTCCTAAATCTCCTCTCTGGAGCAAAATTCTGGGTTGCCCCTTGGTACTGAGTTGTGCCAAATCCTCTCTCCCTGGTTAAATTGGGGGCAGGAGTAAGGTCAGCGCTCCAGGCACCCTCAGAGAGCTGTTGCCTCGAGGAAGAGGTGTCTGTGGTTGTTACTCTGTCCCTTCCCAAGAGGTGTTTGTGGTTGTTACTCTGTCCCTTCCCAAGAGGTGTTTGTGGTTGTTACTCTGTCCCTTCCCAAGAGGTGTCTGTGGTTGTTACTCTCTGTCCCTTCCCCACCAGGGTCATACATTTATAATCCTGCACCTTCTTCTGTCACGTTTGGAATCTCATTCCCAAAGCCAGCAAGGGACTTTTAGGTCTTTTGTCTCTCATTACTGCTCAGGTGAGAACCAGTTGTGATTGTTTATGGGGTTTATATCCTTCCATGTGACAGGGGAACTGCTCGAGGTCGGGGAGGTGCTCAGATCACTTCAGGGCATGGGATTGACTTAAATGGGTACAAACAGCTCCCAGCACCTGCCTGTGCTCTTGGCTAAATGAGAAATAAATGTCATGGATCTGTAGCAAGGCAAACCCTAATAAATATTCCATCCCATCTGGGGGTGAGACTGAGCAGGATGAGGTTTGTCTCAGCAGACATGAGCTGCTGGTGACTGTGGTAGAGAAACACTTGGGGCCTCCCAGTTTTCAGGAGGTAGATTCCCGTTCCCTCCAGAGCATCAGGAGTGGGTTTTGATGTGTGTAGTTCCTTAGCAGGACATTAAGGATTCCTCTCTGGGCGATGGAGCTGCAGCAGGGACTGAGAGCAGGGTGGGTTTTTGGGGTGTGAGGCCCAGCCCTGCACAGGGGCCAGGATGATGTGGCAGCTGAGTGACAGCTCTGACTGGAACTCGTTTCTCTCTGTACCCTGGCACTGGCTTTGTAAATAATGATTTTAGTGTCACTGTGTTTAGTCTGCACAGGCTCTTGAGCTGCTGCTCGCTCTGGAGGAGCAACTCCAAGGCATAAATCACCCCGGGAAGGGCTTTGTCTTTTCCATATGATTTAGAAGACATTAAAATGTAATGATTCTGATCTGGCTGCTGTTTCAGAAGGACCTCTTTAATAAGGCAATCCAGGTCTTTTGAAAGCCTGCCCCGAGGGAACCATTAGAATATTTTGTCACAATTATTCCTGTCTCAAAGAAAAGCAGGATGGGAGCTGAGCAGGGCCTGGGAAGGAAGAGCAACCAAAGCCTTGGTGTTGAGGAGCACTGAGGAAGGCAGGGACACATCTCACCACACGTGGCCTTGTTTGAAGACAACTGGCTGATTTTTGACATCTGATTTCTGGCTGTTGTTATTCTGAAGCATTTGCTTTTTGTTCCCAGCTATTATAGAAAGAATAATAGTAGTTTTTGTGGGATTTTTTTTTGGCTTGTCTTTTTTTTTCTTCTGGTCAATGTGTCCCAAGGATGTCACTGGCCAGGCTTTGTGAATCACTGCTGTTCACAGATCAGCTTGCACTGCACAGCCAGGGAAATCCAAACCAGCAGCTCCTTCCTTCCTCTGTCTGCATTGATTATCCTGAGCTCTCCAGTGCCTACATGCAAACCTTGGTGCAATTTAAGGCAGAATCACAGGCTTTCCTCCCTGATTCCAACAAATCATTTAATCCAGTGCATTAGGAAAAGGAAAACTCCGCTCATTAGGGATAAACTGTGTCACACCTACAACCATGTTTCCCATTACTGGTAACATGGGGGGAGGAGGAACAAGGAGAGGTCAGGTAAAAAAAAGCTAAAAAAGACAAAATTACCCCCGGCTGAATTCAGACTGAGTAAAAAAAAACTTTCATTTGCTGATAGAAAAGATGTTTTTCTTGTGCTGGAGCTCTCATTCCTCTTGGATAATGTGTGGAGCAGAGTTCAGCAGGACTTTTATAGGTGATTTTGGACAGCACTGATTTTGTGAAAGGAGTGGATTCTTCATCCTCTAAGGACGTTGTGGTTATTCCAGGGGTAGCTTTAGCATCTGAAATGGATTCTCCTGGGGGCAAAATTCCAACAGGAACCTCCCACAGGCTGCCCTTTGCAGGGGAGTTACACACTCAGCACTGGCCTGTGCTTTGAGGGGGACTGTGAGCAAAAAAGAAAGCACAGGCTGAGGCTGTTAAACTCGATAAATTATGCAAATCTCTTTTCTGCTCCTCCAAAGCCAGTTTCTCAAGCTCTCCCCTCTTGCCAGCAGTGCTAATTGTACAAAACTCCGTGTGGCACAGTGGGGTTAAGGCAGGAGTTTAGCAATTCCTTGCCAAGCTTGGATGAGTTTGAATTTTCCACTGCTGGGTGTTTTTTTTTATTTAATAGAGTCCTGTGCACTGGCAGTTGCAGCCCCAGAAATTACAGAACTTTCCAAGGAGCTGGGTAACAGGGGTTATTTGCAAGGAAAAATAAGGCAAGGAGCAGTTGCCAATTAAACCTGCAGAGCCTCATTAAAAGCCCTGGAGAAGGATGTTGGCTTTGTGTTTCTCCTCTAACAATTACAGGAGCTCAGTTCTTCTTCAAACAGTCACACCCCTTGGAAAGAAGGTTGTCTTTACATATTCAATCATTTGATTAAAACCTTTCTGCTGTTACTTAAAGACACCTGGGATGGCCAAAGCAGAGTCTGGAGTGCCCTGGGAGGGGATAAATGGATATATCCTTGGAGAAAGTAATTTAAACCCTCCCTGGCACCGTATTTTTCTTTGACCTTTATGGGTTTTGCCAGGTAATGCAACAAAATGGGATTGGATTATTCCTCCAAGGGGATGATAACGAGGAAATGATGCTGAGAACAACGGGCAGGAAGTTTTTTCCTCCTCTTGTTGTTGAGGAGACAGGAGCAGCTG
>NW_020897751.1:1238107-1243503 GCF_003984885.1 Neopelma chrysocephalum
AAATGTGTCCTATTCAGGCTTTCAGCTCTGGGAAGTCTTTGGTACAGAAAGCTCCCAGTCCTGTCTGGGAAATGTTGGGAAGAAAATGTTGGAAAAGACATCTCACATGGATATTTCTCCTCCCAGGCAGCTGCAGGTGAACCAATAAAGAAAACAACAGTATTAACCAAGCACAAGGGGAAAACTCTGGGCACTGGGACAAAGCTAATCCCAAATAAATTTAATAGGAAAACAAAAAATAGAGAGAAAAGTAAAAACTACCCCCAATTCTAGTGAAATGAGGCACAGAAAACTGCAACACTTCCCATCCTGAAAACTAAACAAATAAACCCAAAGAAAAGGAAAAGAAAGAAGTGGGTTTTTTTAATTAAAAGGCCTAATTAAGGACTTTGAGAGACAAGGGAGATTTGCTCAGGAACAAAGGCAACACAAACACCCCTGAGAACAGTTAAAGGAGCTGCAGGTGAGCCCTGGGGGTTTCTTGGGTTTAGTAACAGCTCAAATCAAAGGAAAAACCCACACTGCCAATTCCTTATAATCCATCCCTCACTTCTCCAGCTCCAACTGCAGCTGCTCCCAACCCAGGGACTGAACAGCCTTGAAATTAGTGCATTGATCCAATAAAATGGGCAAAAAAAATGCATTTCTTTAGAGAAACAAATAGAATCTTGCTAGAGCTTGCACCTTCCTTATTTATAAGTTGCTTTTTATTTCAGCCTGGGGATTCTCAGGAACTGGGTGTGTGGGATTTGGTTTTGTTTCAGAGCTTTTCTGTTACAAACAGTGAAAGGGGAAGGGAAAGAGAACAAAGAATGAAACTTCCAAAT
Source organism: Neopelma chrysocephalum (assembly GCF_003984885.1). Classification (NCBI taxonomy): domain Eukaryota; kingdom Metazoa; phylum Chordata; class Aves; order Passeriformes; family Pipridae; genus Neopelma; species Neopelma chrysocephalum. Next base: position 1,238,935 of record NW_020897751.1, read on the forward strand.
TTTGGGGCTCGGTGTTTAAGTCAGAGTAAGACCCCTCTTCTCCTTATGTGTTACCAGGGGTGCCAAATGTGAGGTCCAGCAGAAAGCACCTGTTTCATGGAATCATGGAATAGTTTGGGTTGGAAGGGACCTTAAAGCTCATCCAGTTCCAACCCCAACACCTCCCACCAGCCCAGGTTGCTCCAACCTGGCCTTGGACACTTCCAGGGATCCAGGGGCAGCCACAGCTTCTCTGGGCAACCTGTGCCAGGGCCTCCCCACCCTCCCAGCCAGGAATTCCTTCCCAATATCCCATCTATCCCTGCCCTCTGGCAGTTTGAAGCCATTCCCTGTGTCCTGTCCCTCCATCCCTTGTCCCCAGTCCCTCTCCAGCTCTCCTGGAGCCCCTTTAGGCCCTGCAAGGGTCTCTCAGCTCTCCCTGGATCCTTCTCTTCTCCAGGGGAACCCCCCCAGCTTTGTAGGAATGGGGTTGGAAAACTTGTTGCAGCCAAATGTGCAAATGGAGCACTGGAAAATCTAATTTGATTTTAGAATGAGGTCAAATACCCGGAGAGATAAAGTTCTGTAAAACTGTTCAGCCCAGACAAATCCTTGAGGAACTTTGCTCCAACACCTGGAGGTTTAGACATCAGGGGCAGCTTTAAGATTGGGCATTTAATTGTAGGGAAGAGCTGTCAGGGTTAAATCCAGGGTTAAAAACTCTGTTTGCCAGAGCAAATAAAGTAATGATAGATAATAATCAAGTGCTGTTTGTTGTGTGTGATACAGAAGAAGTGTGACTGTCACCAGGCAGGGGAAATGTAGCACTTGGGTTGTTTTGAAGCAATTCTGTGGATATTTTTCCTGTTGATTTAATTGCAGAGTTGAGTCAGCTGAGAAACCAGCCCTGTTAAACACAGTTAGAAGCAAATGATGTCTTTCTCTGTGCAGCCCTTGAAGAGTTAATTAATATTTACAGCAGCTGTCAAACAATTAGTTCACAAGAGCTTCCCTGTCACCCCCTTTCAGAGGTGCCGCTGGAGATGTTGCTGATTTATGAAATATGGCCTGAGCAGTTGTGATAAATGAGGGGCCTGAACTTTGCTAAGGATACCAAACCTTTGCTGTGAGCAGGGGTTGAGAAACCAGAGGATAAAATGCAAGTATTTGCCATTGATAGGAATTTATGGGCTTTGCTCAGATGAAAACACAACGCCCTGCCCAGGGTCTGCTTTTGCCTCACCACTGTCAGAAAGTTTCTTCTCTAGACTATTTCCTGGCACTAACTGGGGGTCAAAAAGCTGCTTGGTACCAAGACAGACCCAGAACTGCTCAATTTGTGGTTCAGAACCAAAGCAACCCCCACCTTCTGGTCTCTAAAGCCTCTTCAAATGAAGGGAAACCACCCCGTGCTGCTTTTCCTGCTGCCTGTAACAGCAGAGTTTGCACAGATTTTTCTCCCCATGGTAGCTCAGGGTTTCTTTCTGAGTTACACTGGATTAATGTCAAGATTTGATTATACCTTTCTGTGTTGGAGGAGCTGTGCTTCCCTGTATTTGAAGTCCATCACTTCCAATAAACTTCCATTAAGGGAATCAGAAAACAATTCTCCCAACCAGAAGCTCCGATATGTTCCCAACCAGTAAATATGCTGCAGTTTGTGTTGCTTGGAGCCAGGATAGAGCAGCACCATCCCCAGTGCCCTTGTCCTGTTGGACCAGGATGATCCTGCTGCCTCTGCTGCTGTGGCAGCAACCAGAGCTCCAGATCTCTCCAGCCCACAGCAAGGAGCAGGATTTTTTCAGGGTTAAATCCGCTGCAGAATTCATTGGTGATTATTTTTAATTTGTATTCTCCCCTCCCTCCTTGGCCAGATTGTGGGGTGGTTGTGGCAGAACAGGTGTGTGAACACTGATTCTTCTCTCAGATACTCCCCAGTGTAATGGGAATTATTGTTTCTTGGTTTTGTAGGGCTTTGGAGCTCAGAGCAGGGCAGGGCACCCCTCTGGTGGGGTTGGGACAGGAGAGGGAATCTTCCCTTGGACATCCCTGGAGGAGCACAGCTTGGGAGCAGGAGAGGGGACAGAGGGGATATCACAGAATCCCAGACTGGTTTGGGTTGGAAAGGACCTTAAAGCTCATCCCATCCCACCCCTGCCATGGGCAGGGACACCTCCCTCTATCCCAGGTTGCTCCAGCCTGGCCTTGGACGCTTCCAGGGGCAGATGAGCAGGCAGCAAGTGTGGGATTACCCGGGAGGGGATGGAGAGCAGCTTTTGTGGGAAGCCAGGAGGGCCTGTGGAGTTTGTTGTGGCTGCCAGAGCTGCTGGGAGCTGCTGCTGGCAGTAGGTGGCTGGTTGGGAAGGAGGTCCCAGCTCTCCTTTGGGGGGTTTGGCTATTTTGGGAGCAGGAGGTGTTGGTGGAGCAGATGGCTGTGCCATGTGCTGTGTTACAGCCTGGTGGAGCTTGGACTGAATGCATGGGAAAACAAAATAGAGGGGGGAAAACATGTCTATCCTCCTGCACTGCTAACTTTGCTGCTGGGTTTGTTCCTGCTTTTCACCCTCTCGCTGCTGATTTACCTTTGGGAATCACGAATTCCTTCGGGCAAACTCAGTGTCCTGCTTGCTTTGAGGGCTGACCCACTCCTCAGCCTTTCCCAAAATATTCAGGTGAACCTGCAGTCTGCAAATTCTCCTAATTGAGGAGTACAATCCCCTCAGAACCGAACTTGCAACCAATGAGCACATGGAAGTCCTGGGAGCTCCACAGAAAGTTTCTTTTGATTAAATATTTCTTTTTATTATTAAGTATAAAATGTGAAAGGCCAGAGATTCATTTGTGTAAATAACAGGAACCACTCACAGAATTGTGCAGTGACATCCCTGTGGCCAGTACAGGGATTTTCCAATATCTTGGAATCCTTTTCAATATTAGGGTGCCAAATGCCCTTCAGGCCCTGCAAGGGGCTCTCAGCTCTCCCTGGAGCCTTCTCCTCTCCAGGGGAACCCCCCCAGCCCTCCCAGCCTGGCTCCAGAGCTTGGGGGTCATCATTAGGATGATCTGCACGAGTTTGGAGCTGGTTTGGTTACTTTTAGGAGGTAAAGGGTTAAATGCTGATTAAAGCCAGATATTTAAATCCCAAGTTGGGATCCTAAAGAGCCCTTTGCTGGACAATTGCAATGGGGCTGAGTATTTCAGGGATGATTGGAAAAGAAAAGAAGATTTTAGAGTCCATGTGAATGAAAATGCTGCTTTAGGGACACAGGGCTACCAGAAATCATGGCAAAGGGGGGAAAGGATGAACTCCACAAAGTGATGAGATCCCTCCTGTCCCTTGTTCCCTGGGAGCAGAGCCCGACCCCCCCCGGCTCCCCCCTCCTGTCAGGGACTTGCAGAGCCAGAAGGTCCCCCCTGAGCCTCCTTTTCTCCAGGCTGAGCCCCCCCAGCTCCCTGATAAAGCCCAACTCAGGTTTGGGATGGTGTAGAAAAGGCTGTAATTTACTTGCACTTATCAGCTCTAAAGGTTCCTGGCAAAGATGGATTTCATATTATTTAAGTACCAGTGCTTAAAAGCACTTGGATACCAAGTAAATTGACAAAACGGCAGATAGGCTTTTTAATTAAAAAAAAAAAACAAAACAGGGCTCCAAACAAGTTCTCTATAATCCATGTTTGAAAAACTCATTATATTCTGTGAATTGCATCTTCTCTGGGAATGGACTCGGAACGGGAGCGCTTTTATTTATCTTTAGGCTGCAATAAAACCCACCCAGACAACGGAATCTTGACAGCTGCATTCACTCCTCTGAAGTTATTTGTAAGAACCTTTACTTCTGAATATCAAAGTCAGGAGCGTTTGAAATGGGTTCGGTGAAGCTTTGCCCTTTTCAGCCTCTGCCTGAAGCCCAGTTCGAGGAAATGAGATTTAAATAGTGTCTCGTTTTTAATTAACCAGAGGAATGAGGAGCGTGGGGAGAGGCTCAGCTAGATTTTGTCAGTCCTTTGGTTTTTCAGGGCTCTGTAAACAGAGCAGAAAGTGCAGATGCCACTGTAAAACTGTCCTCTCTTTTCCTCTGACACGTCCTGGACACCCTGAAGTGTTTTTTTGATGGGAATTGAGTTGAACTTGAGGCATTTGCATTGAACTCCAGACATTTGGAGCCAGCTGAGCAGCTCAGATAGCACTGAAAGCTAAGTGCAGAGAACTGAACAAGGCAAAAGCCTTGCTGGCTTTGAAGAACTCGAATTGTCTTTATTTCTTGCTTTTTCAGCTCTTGGGTTATTCTGCCTGCCTTACCCGGAGTAGAGGCCAGGAATAGTGACTGATTAAATTCCCACAACGTGCCCAGCTCGGAGCCTGTCTTTTTAAACTTAGATTTTATTTCAAGGGCAAGGCAAAGGGAAGAACGTCTTTGTGGTGGAGTGTCAGTGTTGAAGCATTTGGGAATTTGCCAACATTTGATGCCCTTGTCCAGATCATCAATAATAGTGTCTGTATTGGTGACCCGGATGAGGCATCGAGTGCACCCACCACAGCCCTCAACAGGAGAGACCCGGAGGGGCTGGAGCGTGTGCAGGGAAGGGAAC
>NW_020897751.1:1243513-1263199 GCF_003984885.1 Neopelma chrysocephalum
TGGAAAGGGTGGTGAGGCCTTGGCAGGGGCTGCCCAGGGAGGTTTGGAGTCCCCAGCCCTGGAAGTGCTCAAAGGCCATGTGGATGTGGCACTTGGTGGCCCTGGCAGTGCTTGGAATTGAAGATCTTAGAGGGCTCTTCCGACCTAACGGATTCCAGGAAGGGCACAGCACGTCTGTGATCCACACCTTTCCTTCCAAGTGATCCTTAACATGCACTGAATATATTAAAGGTGTAGAGCTTGGTCTGAAAGTGCAGTTTGCAGAGGTAACCCCTGGGAATTGTGTGCTGGAGCTGAACAGGGATGTTTTTATTAAACAAACACCTTGTGTGATCACACACAGTGGGTTCCTCTTCCCAGTGGCACCATGGAATAGGAGGCAGGGCTGCTGCTGAAAATAGAGGGAAAACCCCTTTCCTTGGCTCCAGTGAATGATTCCTGAGTGGTTTGTTTTCCTTAAAACAATCTCTCATGGTACCTCTGGCAGGGCCTCTCGTTTTCCTGGGATGATCCCTCTCGTGCTTATAATTACAATTTAATTAGGGAGAACAGCAGGACCCAGTGATGCTGCTTGTCCTGGTCATGCAGAGGAGCTTAGAACGTGCAACCTCCCCCAAATTATTGCAAAGCTATTTCATATGTGAGCAGCCTGAATTAATCATTAACCTAATCGTTATTTCTTTGTTAAAAATGAACATTTTAAATTGGATAATGAGGTGCCAGAGCAACTCATGGATTGCACATTTCCCAAGCTAATGGAAAAGAGGGGAGCTTATGGAAGGAGCAGTGCAGATGCTGTTAAAATGCCTCCACGGTGGACATTTTACTCTGGTAAATTCTTAATTTATTTCCAGATGGCTTTTGAGTTTCTGGAACAGTTGCTGTGTGCTCTCATTTTCCCGTTTGATATCCTTGTTATCTGATTCCTGGGAGCCCTACGAGTGAGGCTGGGCCCTCTTGCTGGTTCCAGGTCTCCCAGCTCTCCTCTGGCAGCAAAGGAATGTGAGAGATTACCAGATTAGCACTAAGGATGGGAATAAATGAATTTTTCCTGAAAATAGGAGGGCTTTAACCTCAGAAACCTAGAAAATATCAGTGGAGGCATAGTCAGAAAAAATACACGAGGCTGTTCTTTGATAGAGTGCCCAGATATCTCAGGTTTTGAGAGCCTGCTTTGCCCATAAAACAAATCCCTGTCCCTGGAAGTGTCCAAGGCCAGGTTGGATTGGGATTGAAGCAACCTGGGCTAGTGGAAGATGTCCATGGCCGGGGGTGGAACGAGATGGGTTTGGCTTGAACCCAAATTGTTCTGGGATTCTGTGATTTCCCCTCTTCATCAGAGGAGTGGAATTGGAGGGCTGAGCTGTCCCAAAGCCCCTCTGCTGTGCTGCTCCTCCCCAGCTCTCCAAGCTCAACTTTCCAGGCAGCTTTCCTCATTTTGAGGCTGCCATGCAGAGCTGAGATCAGGGGAGTTCAGGGCTGCTGCTCTTGGCCCTCGCCCATCGCACCCCAAAATCCGCCGCCGGGGTTCATCCTTTCCTTCCCTTTCTCCAGGATCTCCTCCTCTGCATCCCTGCTCCTGCCACATCCGCTGTGCAGCCTCTCTCCTCCTGGCCTCCTTTCCCAGCTCCTGGGTGCAATCATTGCCCTGGGAAGCTAATGAGAAATGAGTAAATTAAGTGGGTAATTATTTCCCTTCGTGCGGGTTAAAGGGGTGAGTGCACTCCACAGGGAAATTCCTTCCACACCTGATAATTGGAGAGGGACATTGACTCCCTTTGCAGGATTTTTTTCCCCTCAGGTGTTGATTTATTTTTAAAGATCAGCCTCAATCTGTCAGATATCAAAATAGCTTGTGGGCTGCAGGATCAGGGATCTCATGGACTTATCAGGAGCCGACAGGGTAAATGCATCCATAGGGCTTTCCAAGAAACAGTGTCCTGTCCTAGGGAATACCTGGGTTGGGTACTAATCCTGTTCAGTGGGTGCTTTTGTAACCCCAGGCCTCACAGACACTTTGCTTTTGGAGGAGGGAGGGAAATATGGTTGGAAAACAGTTTGTCCCTTTGTGTCCTTACACTGAGAGCTCAGGGAACCCAGGAACCATCCGAGTGATAAAGTCCCTGACATCTCTGTGGGGTCACCCATAGACATTGGGGCACGATTATTCTGAAAACTGATATTTTTGCAGTTGGCAGAGGGCTTTTCCAGGCTGCTTTTGGGTGACTCCAGCAGTCACTCCCACTCCTGGCAGCTGCAGCACAGGGGTGATGTGCATCGGTTCGGGGCATTTTCAGATGGTATTTTGCTGTGTGGTTGCTCTTTTTCCCCCTCCTGCCCTCAGTGGTGGTGTCCTGCCAGTCCTGCCCTCTTTATAAGAGCACAGTTATGTTTCATAACACAACAGCAAATCCAGTGTGTCGTGTGCTTTGTTAATTTATTTGCTAAATATAATGTGAGATCAAACCAAATTATCCGCTGCCCGTCAGGGCTCTCCCCAGTCCCGAGGCTGCTGTAGCAGAAGTTTGGTGACTGTTCTCTTGCACTGTCTTCACATCCTCTCCAGCCCTAATTAGAAACAGAGTCTGTTAATTAAATATTTCCCCAGTGTTTAATTAAATATTTGCCCGGTGCCTGTCAGCAAACTGTGAACCTGCTCTGACAGAACACGTTTTTCCTGCTCACTCAGGCAGGGGTTGGATCTCCACAGGAAACCTTGGGATATTTGGAACCTCCTGCTTTAAATGTGCATGGAAATAGTTGCATTTTGCACAAACAAACAGGGGAGGTGGGGATGTGCAAAGCAATGTTATCTCTGGGCTGAGATCAATCAGGAAAGCAGAGGGGGGAGCCCAAATCCCTGAGGGGGGAGCCCGAATCTCTTCTATCAGTGTAGGCACAATATCCATGGGAGAGCTCTCACTGCTGGAAGAATATTCTTCCTTTTCAATTTGGAGATGAACAGATTGAAGCAAGTGGGAATGGCAAAGTCTGCTGTGCCCTCAGAAGGAATCTTTGTTTCCATCTTTGGGATCACAGAATCCCAGAATTGTTGGGGTTGGAAGGGATTTAAAGATCATCTTGTTCCACTGCCACGGGCAGGGACACCTTCCACTAGCCCAGGTTGCTCCAGCCTGGCTTTGGACACTTCCAGGGATCCAGGGGCAGCCACAGCTTCTCTGGGCAACCTGTGCCAGGGCCTCCTCACCCTCACAGGGAACAATTTTTTCCCAATATCCCATCCATCCCTGCCCTCTGGCAGTGGGAAACCATTCCCCCTTGTCCTGTCACTCCAGGTGGTTGGAAATAGTCCCTCTCCATGTTTCTTGTAGCACCTTCAGGCCCTAGAAGGCCACAGTTGGGTCACCCCAAAGCTTCTCCTCTCCAGGCTGAACAATCCCAGCTCTCCCAGCCTTTCCTCCCAGCAGAGCTGCTCCAGCCCTCTGATCCTCTTGGGGCCTCCTCTGGACTGGCTCCAGCAGCTCCATGTCCTTGCTGGGCTGTTCCCAGGGCTGGAGCAGCTCTGCAGGGGGGTCTCCCCTGAGGGGCAGAGGGGCAGAATCCCCCCCTGTGGGATGGAGAACCTGCAGCTCCCCCAGTGCTGCTGCAGGGGCACTTCTCAGGCTTTGGGGTATTTTTGCTGTCAGGTCTGTCAGAGGAAGCAGGGAATTACAATTCCAGGCATTTCTCCCCCAGGGTGCCAAGCCATGTGCTGAATAGGCCTGTGCTTCCCCAAACCCCCAGCCCCAACCCTATTTCTTACTTCAGCCCCTCTCTATTTACTGATTTGATGCTGTGCCACCTGCCTTGCCCGTTTTTTCCGGTCTCACTAAGGTTATTGAGTTATAACCACAGCTTTGCACACTTGTGTTCCATCCCAGATGGCTCATTTTTTGATTAATCTCAGTAATTTTGCTGCTGTTGCTCCTCACTGCTCTGTTGCTGCTAAGTGACGCTTTTCTGGTGTTATGATTTTTTTTTCATTAAAGATCCATTTTGTAAAGTATTGCAGAAAAAAACCCTCCCTTTCCTCTTTCCACTCCACGACTTCATGGGCCAAGCTCTGACGTGCAAAATGCTTTGGAAATCCTCTCACTTGTTATTTGTTGTTCCCCTGATCCCTGTGGCTTTTGGAGGAGCCCGAGGATTATAGAAATTATGAGACATGGAATGAAAGGAAACTCAGTTTGCACATGGATTCTTTGGGCTGAGGGGACAGTGCTACATCAGCTGGAGATTTCCTGATGTTGAAGGAAAACATCCTTCAGTGGGAAAGTGCCATTACATTTTCCCATGTAGGACAAGCCTTGGGCTTCATAACCCAGTGTTCTGAATGGGAATTTTGTGTTTTCCACCCCTTTCTACTTATAAGGGGTAATTAATAACGCTGGGGCAAAGACCTTGATAGCATTGCTGGTGGTTGAAGTGTCCAAAAAGAGGGTTGAGATGGACATTCCTGGTGTGATCTTTGCAGGGAATCCTGCTTGGCTCCGTGTGCCTGCCCAGCATCATTTGGGATCCCTGCAGGAAGGGCAAGGTCTTTGCTTGTACAAGGGAAATCTTCTAGGAAGACACTTGGTGTCTTAGCCCTTTCCTCCTGTATCCCTGAATGAATTCTATAATCCCAGGTGGCCCCAAGCCCCATCCAACCTTGTTTGAGAAACACCTGATGAAGGATGGTGAGAACTGAAGTACAGGAAGTCAAAGGAATTTGATTTGAATTATGCCATTTCCTTTTGGGGTGCTCTAAAGTGCCTAAAACTGTTGAGATGAATTTGGGATGCGAAACACTTCCCTGGAAGGTGTGAAATAGTGGATGGGTTCTGGAAGTTCACCTGAATCTGTAACAGGGGCTGGAGGGGGAAGGAAAGGGGGGTGATTTTTTTCTGGCACAGTGATCAGCCTTTTCATTCCCCAGATCTAACAAAAAGCACTGATAAAAGCCCTGAGGGACCAGCTTGGAGTAACATGGAGCAGGAGAGCAGGACTTTGGAATAGCCAAGCATTGCTCAGTGGCAACAACTGACTCGCTTCTTCCGGTGCAAAATGGTGTTTTATCCCTGAAATCCGTGTGGATCCCAGTACTGGTGGGTTGTTCTGCCCAGTGAGATGCCAGGCAGTTGGCATCAGCTGCTCCTCTGTAAATGCTGGCTGGGGTTGCAGTGGGAGCACATTCTGGGGAATCAATTTTATTGCCGGGGTCGTGGTCTACAATTGACTCAGGTCAGAAATCCAGGTGATCATTCCAGTGTTTCTTTCCAGAGGAGCTCTTTCCAGAGGCCATTTCTGCTTTCTGCAGGGTGTGGGGATGTCCCTGGCAGTGCTCTCTCCCGGCTCTGTGTGAGGGAACAAGGTGCTAAATGCTGCTGGGGCTGTGTCTGCAGTGCCTGGCTGGGCTGCAGGGGCACTTTTTGGTGCTCTGTGTTTGTGTGCCGGCCCAAAACCCACATCCTCGGCTTGCTCTTGGTCTCCTTCCTCTTCCCTCCTCCTCTGGCTCATCTTGGAGTAGTGGGAGGTCATAAATAAGAGGGTGAGTGTCCCTGAGAGCCTTCCTGTTCCTTTCAGTGGTGTTTTCTCCAGATGGCTCCTGATTGCTGCTGTTTGACCCGGGCAGGGCTGGGATCAGAGAGCAGCTTTGGCTCTGCAGCTTTGCAGAGTTTCAATGCCCCTACTGGCTTTTTTTTTTTGTTCACCAGTTGCAGACCAAAGTTTTCAGAACCACAGAATACCCTGAGTTAAAGGGACCCCCAAGGATGGGATAAACCCACCCGTGCACTCAGCCCTCGCCTTTGGCTCCTGCAGGAGCTGCTTTGTGCTCCCCAGAGCCAAACCTTGGTGTGGAAAGCAAATTTCCAGGGAAAATGGGCTTTAAAATAGAGATTGGAATGCAAAATTTACTTTTTGGCTCCTGGAAAAGGCATTGGGAAGTGTTTTGTGAAATGATCCCCAAACAAGGGAGAACTGGGATTGTTCAGGCTGGAGAAGAGAAGGATCCAGGGAGCCCCTTGCAGGGCCTGAAGGGGCTCCAGGAGAGCTGGGGAGGGACTTGGGATAAGGGATGGAGGGACAGGACACAGGGAATGGCTTCCCACTGCCAGAGGGCAGGGAGAGATGGGATATTGGGAAAGGATTGTTCCCTGTGAGTGTGGGGAGGGGCTGGGATGGAATTCCCAGAGAAGCTGTGGCTGCCCCTGGATCCCTGGAAGTGTCCAAGGGCAGGTTGGACGGGACTTGGAGCAACCTGGGCTAGGGGAAGGTGTCCCTGCCCATGGCAGGGGGTGGGATGGGATGAGCTTTAGGTCCCTTCCAACCCAAACCATTCTGGGATTCTGTGATATTTCAGCTTTGAAAAATTCAGAATATCAGACCATGTTGTTCCTCTCTTCTTCTCTGTGAATTTTAGTGCCAAACTCCACCCCTGGGCGTATTTTTATGGAGCACATTGCAGGCATTACCAGGAATGTTGTGGCCTTTAGTGAATCCCTTCCTGGGTTTGAGTTTGGAAAGACGTGTGTGTTGGCAGAAAGGCTTTGCAGCGCTTTATTTTAGTTGGGAACAGCTTTCCAAGCACTGATTCCTTCCAGAGTGATGAAGGCTGATCTTTTGCACTGGATTTAAGCCCCTTAAGCTCCTCTCCTGGCTCTCCCTGTGGCCCAGGGTTGCCTTTGGCAAACCCTCTCTTGTCTGGGTTGTTGTGACAAAATGAGATAATTTGTTGGTGTTTGTGCAGCACTTTGGTGACTTTAATTTTCATGCTTCCTAACTTCAGAAAATGTGGGTTTATATGAACAGTATTAAGCTAAATTTGTCTCCAGCCTTTCTCTTGTTTTCCCCAAAATGATGCTGGCTACTGCAGCTTTTTCTAATCGCTGCTACAGGGCAATAATTGCTTTGGGAATTATAGTTTTCCTCCTTTTATTGCCATTTTCTTTGTGGTTCCTGGAAAAAATCCTTCCTCTTGTCCACGTAATACCCTTCTCTGGTTTTTGGGTTTTGTTTTTGTGGCTTGAAAAGAACCTTCCCCTTTAGCACATGAGAGGAAAACACTCAATGGAATGTTGAGAACAATATTCTGGGATTCTTGGGGCTCTCCTGTGCAGGAGTTGGACTTTGCTGATCCTTGTGGGTCTCTTCCAACTCAGGATATTCCATGGTTCTTTGAAAAATTTGGAATACAAGATGCAACTGGAGTCGCCAAACCAGAGACCTCCGAAGTCTGATCGTCCCTAATTCATCTCCATGTTAATTTTTCCCTCGTGATGAGATTCCCAGTGGCTAAAACCTTCCTGGTAAACATGCTGGTGACCTGACCTGAGGAATTTCCCAGCAGGGAAAAGCTGGGAAGTCCACAGCTCGTGTTTCTGGTCACTTTGGCCTATTCAATGGAAGCACCTCCCAAAAGACTTTGAGAGGAAGTGCCACCAGCTCTATGTGGATTAATTGATCCCAGTTTCTCCTGGAGAGCTGGGAAACTCTTCCTTGTGTCCCTGTGGAGGTCTGGAGGCCTTGATAAGTTGACAGTGACACACTGATATCCAGAGCCCGGATTGCACCGGGAAGGAATGGAAGAAGGAATCTTTCTGGGAGATTGTTTTGATTAAATATCCATTAAGGTCAAAGGCAAAGTTTCCTGTTGACTTTTATGAGGTGGTGGAGGAGATAATAAAATTATTCCTTGTGGTTGGAGACAGCAGAGAGGATGGAGCCTCCCAACCAAGTCTTTAAGGAGTGGGGATTCTCTCAGCATTCCGTGTTTGCCCAGCTCCTGGGAAGGGGGATCTTCACATCCTGCTGCCCTGCCTTGCTGCATTCCCACCTGGAAGTGTTCAGACTCCTGGTAGTGCTGGGAATGGTTGGACTCAATCCCAGGGGGCTTTTCCCACCCTGAGGGCTCCGTGATTCCATGGCATGGCTCCTACCTGAGCATCCCCCTTGATGAATTTGAAGAATTGAAGGAAATCCTGGGAACTTTATGACTCCTCAAAAACCTCCTGCAAAGTGCTTCTTTTTGGAGTGAATTTATGAGGTTGGATCACAGGCTCCACATAATTCCCTTGAAGGGAGAGCAGGGTAGGTAAGAAATCTTGATTAAAAACACGGAGTGAGATGATTTCCAGCTCCTGCTTTGCAATTCCCAGGGATTCCAGTAAGTGCCTCGATGCTTCATCGTGGCATAAAAATTTATGGGATTTAGCACTGGAGTAACAACGTGATTTGTGCTTCCTCCTAAATGAAGGCAGCAATTTATTCCTTGTGATAAGGGGGAAACCAAACAAACCAGGGACAAAACAATGGATTAAAGGCAGAAAATCATCCTTTTTTTATGTGTAACAGCTTCAAGTACATGGACTTAAAACAGGGTGTGATGGTTGAAGCAATAGGAAAATTGTCACCTTCTAGAAGTGTTTGAGGTTCGGGTATTTAAGCAGATGTAGATTTTTTGCTGTTTCATTTAAAACCTTTGCTGAGTATTCAGTTTGGGGAATTCTGGGGAATCCATTTCTCCCTCCTGGGATAATCCTTGTTCCCAGGGAAGTGGTGCAAGCACAACTGATTCCTTGCAGTCCCAAATACATCCCGAGGGCAGTTTGAAAAATCTATAAATAAGAGGATTTTGATGAAGAAATTATGTTTGTAAATACGTTGGTCCAAAGTACTAAGTTTTTAACCTGCTGTAAATGAGCTGTGGGGGTGGAATGAGATGATCTTTAGGGTCCCTTCCAACCCAAACCATTCTGGGATTCTGTGAGAGGAGCCCAGAAACATTCCAGCAAAGGGGAAATGCCAGTGGACTGGCACTGGCCACCTTCATCCTGATTGAGGAATGATCTCCTCAAAGTCCCACCTTCTAAAAATACTAAATAAAGAGCCTTGGCAAGGAATAACCTTCTGATGCTCCTCTGCTGAGGTTTATCTTGATTTTTTGAGATGTTTTAGGGTTGACTTCCTTCAAAACCCAGTAGTTTGATTTGGCAACATTTAAAAGTCTCTAATTCATTGTGGTTCCGTGGATTTTGTGGTTGCTTTTCTTAACCTGAGTGGAGTCTCCTCGCTGGGGATATTCCAGAGGTGTCCATGTGCCTGAGCTGGTCCTGCAGGAGCAGGGACGTGGGATCAGATCCAACCTGACCCATCCTGGGATTGCCTCAGGGGAGGGAACTCACCTAAAACTGCCAGCAATGCCAAACCTTTTACTTATAAAAACCTAATTATAAATATATATATTCTAATGACACATATTGTGTATATATATATATTAATGAATTCAATGATTTTCCCAAGCTCCTGAAGGATTGTAAATTCTGTAAATTCAAAACACCAGCTGTTGGATGTTTTAACCCTGGGTTAAAATCTCACCTGGCTTTGAGGTGTGTGTGTGTGTGTTCATATTTAGGGGGAAAAGAGAGGGAATGCACCAGGCAGGAACATTAATTTCTGGAATGGGGAGGAGAAGGAACCAGGTGAAGTGGCCGTGGTCACATCCTTAACGATCTGTCAGCATTTTCCTAACTGGCTGGCAAAATGAGGAGCAGCTCCAGCTGTTTGGAGCTGTTTGGAATGAAGACAAATGTGGAATAAATATGTAAATGAGCTGCAGCAGCTGGTGAGACCTTGTTGGGACAGGTTGGTGATGGTTGGGGACGGAATTGTTGCACTTCTGGAGGAGGAGTCTCAGCAGATGGCCTTGGGTGAGGCTGGGGAAGGAGCCCTCCCTAAAACAGGGGTGGGTTTGGGATTATCCCAAGATCCTGTGATCTCTAGGGCATGGAGAATGAACGAAAGGATTTGGGAGTAAGGAGGAAATGCTGGATGCAGCTGGGCTGGGAAATGGATCCTGCATCTGAGCAGGGAATGTGGAGCGAGGGTTTTGTTCCATGGGTTCCATTCCTGCCTGCCAGGCAAGCCCCTGGCTCAGGGAGCTGCCACCTGGGAAGCTGAAAAATTAGATTAATTAGGAATTCAGGGCTTTTTAGTTAGAATTTCCTGCTCTGTCTCTTATAAGATGGTGAGGAATTTAAGGAAGTAGGCAAAGGAAAAAAGGAGTTGGCAAAATTCTTTTATCTCCCCCAAGGACCTGCCATCTCCAAAGGAATTCATGGAATCATGGAATATCCTGAGCTGGAAGGGACCCACAAGGATCATCAAATCCAACTGTTGGCCCTGTACAGCCACCCCAACAATCCCACCTTGTCCTTGGAGTGTTGTCCCAACTCTTCTGGAACTCAGTTCATCTGGTTCTGCTCAGCCAGGGGATGAACTGTTTGAGTTTATAAGGGAATATTCTCTCAGGTCCTGATATTTTTTCAACATCTTTGTTCCTGGAAAGGGATATTTCAGAGTTATCCTGCTTTTTGGAGCCAGTAGCAATAAGAGAACATTCCTTGTGAAGTACTAAAGATTCCTTGCCATTTATTGGGAAAGTAAGGACGTGCCAGTGGAACTTTTAATTTCCTGTGCTCTTACCAAACCTCATCTCTTATTTGCTGCTTTGGATTTGTGAAAATGTAGCATTTTTAAGAACTGGGGGTATCTTTTTAACTCAGAGCCACGTGGAATTCACTGTTTCATTCACTGAGTGTGATGCATGTGAAGACATATTGAATATTCAGGACCCTTTTGTGATAGAATTACAAATAATGGCCCAACTTTGTAGCTCTCTGTTATATATAAATTGCAAAGATAGGTCAAATAATATTTTCCTCTTGAAAGTATCTTGTTCTTGTGAAATAATATCTACACCTGACTCACTGGTCACTTTTACAACTTAACTAGTAGTGGATTGGAATATAAAAATAGCATGAAAGAAAGGCTAAAATTATAAATACACCTATTTATGGTACATTTTAGATTGTCCATCTGTGGCAGAGTTTTTCCCCGTTCCTTTACTTCCTCTTTTTGGCAAACACAGGTGGTTTTAACCTCCTGGGGTTTGACTCTAAAGCTTCTTCCTTCAGGGCTTTATGAGGCTGGACCATCCCCTTTTTCCACCCTAAATCCTGTCTCAAAGCCTGGCCTACAGTTCAGGTCAATATTTGTATTTTTCAGAGAAGAAAGGCCAGGAGTAAACTATGGGGATCCTTTTAACTGTGGGGAGACGTGGCCTTTTTAGGGCAGGGAATAAAATAACCCAGGAACAAGTTTTCCCTGTCACCTCTGCAGTGGCTGTGGGGGGACAGGAGGATCCTTTCTCCTGTTCTCTCTTCCCCAGGAGGCAGATCCATGGACAGGCACCTCTGCCAGGTCTGGAGCTCATGGTTACATCTGGAAAGTACATTTTAAATCCAACTGGGACAAAAGCAGAGGAAAGAATAACTTTCATCTCCCCTCTGCAAGCTGGGAATGGGATCTGGTGGGAATGTGGCTTCTCTAAATCCCTTTTCTCCCCTCTAGCCCTGATATTTTACTGAGAACTAATGTCAGTTCTCTTGGAATATTGCTGTGAATGGGCCATTTAGGGGCAATCCCTGCACAGGAGGGGTCTCCATGGGTTTTGGGGGAATGGAGGAGTGGGAAGGGGCTGATCCTGGAGCGCTGGTGTGTCCCTGTGTGCATTCCCAGCTCTCCCAGGCTGTGCTGAGTTCCAGCTGATTTCCAGCCCTTCAGCCTGGCTTTTCCCAGCACATTCCCATTGCTCCCAGGCTGTGCCAAATTCCAGCTGATTTCCAGCCCCTGAGCCTGGCTTTTCCCAGTGCTTTCCCCTTGCACCCAGGCTGTGCCGAGTTCCAGCCGATTTCCAGCCCTTCAGCCTGACTTTTCCCAGAGCATTCCCATTGCTCCCAGGCTGTGCCAAATTCCAGCTGATTTCCAGCCCCTCAGCCTGGCTTTTCCCAGTGCTTTCCCAGTGCATTCCCAGCACATTCCCAGCGCATTCCCAGCTCTCCCAGGCTGTGCTGAGTCCCAGCTGATTTCCAGCCCTTCAGCCTGGCTTTTCCCAGAGCATTCCCAGCTCTCCCAGGCTGTGCTGAGTTCCAGCTGTTTTCCAGCCCTTGAGCCTGGTTTTTCCCTCGCCCTCCGCAGAAGCTGGAGCACCACTCGAGCTCCGTGGGGGAGCTCTTGTGGAGGACTGAAGTGTCCCTAATCCTGGAGAGGATGAACCTACAGAGCACCTAAAGCACAACCTCGCCCCCGGGTAGGAGCTGCCTCATTCATCCAGGCTGAAATCCATCCCTTGGCTCTGCCTCTGGATGAGGCTCCAGTGCTGGATACTCGGAGCATCCCGCTCCTTCCAGCCTTGGCAGATGGACCCTTCCCATCTGAGCTGGGACATCAAGATTCCCTGGCAAAGAGTCTTTCCCTCTCGGGCTGCCCATGTGGGGGGTTTCCTTCCCCCCTCAGTCCATCTCTCAAGCCCTGCACTTTAAGGGGTGATTTTCAGGAGGCACATGGAAGTAGCAGAAAGGTGGGAAAGCTCTTGGAATGCTTGGAGGAAGAGCCTTGTAGCAAAGCCTTGGGGACAGAGGTGGCCTTTCCTGACATGGACTGGGCCACAGTCGTTTCTCTGTGCCAGGAGTGTGAAATCCCAGATCAGGGAGTGCAATCCCAGGGGGAATCCCAGCAGAGCTCGAGCAGAGAGGGAAGAGTAAAACACCTGTTTATAAATCAATTAGACATGGAAATGTTTTATGGGGTTTTTTTTATCACTGAGTGGCAGAGAAACCCCCCCAACCCACTTCTTGGAGGTCATTTTGCTACAGAGGCGACAACCACTCGCCTCAGCTTGAATTAATGTGGAGCTGAAGGAATGACAGGATTCATTTTTTAAATTTCACTTGGCAGAAGATTAACTTTGCCACAATTAACGTTTGACCTGGGCACTGCTGAGGCTGCACCTCAAATGCTGGGGGCAGTTCTGGGTCCCTCACAGCAGGAGAGACCCGGAGGGGCTGGAGCGTGTGCAGGGAAGGGAACGGAGCTGGGAAGGGGCTGGAGCAGCAGGAGCAGCTGAGGGAGCTGGGGGGGCTCAGCCTGGAGAAAAGGAGGCTCAGGGGGACCTTGTGGCTCTGCAAGTCCCTGACAGGAGGGGGGAGCTGGGGGGGGTCGGGCTCTGCTCCCAGGGAACAAGGGACAGGAGGAGAGGGAACATCCTCCAGCTGTGCCAGGGGAGGCTCAGGTTGGACATGAGGAGGAATTTGTTGCTGGAAAGGGTGGTGAGGCCTTGGCAGGGGCTGCCCAGGGAGGTTTGGAGTGCCCATCCCTGGAGGTGTTGAAGAGCCACCTGGGCCATGGTTTGGGGTCAGCTGGGCAGTGCTGGGCTGATGGTTGGACTGGATGATCTGGGAGGGCTTTTCCAGCCTCAGCAGCTCCGGGATCCTTTGCTTCTGTGGCTGCTCTGGGCTAGCTTGGATCTCCTGCCCCGCTCCGTGTGGCCGCCTTGGCTGAACACTTGAGCAGCAGGCAGGGATCAATCCATCACTTTTCCTTTTCCCAACGTGCAGCTCCTCGGAGAGAACAGCAGGAGCTGTTTGTCACCGGGGGGTGACGCGGGGATGGGATGATGAGTCGAGTCTGTTTGACTCCAAGCCCGAGCGTTTACAAACAACCAGGGAACGGCATCCCGGGGAACATCACCCCGGGAGTCAGGGCATGGATTGCATTCCCAGGGACACCCGCCAGCCCCGCGGGCCGAGGGGTCCGGGGAGCAAACGGGATGACGGGAATTCGCTGAACAGCCGAGGGGTCCGGGGAGCAAACGGGATGATGGGAATTCGCAGAACAGCCGAGGGGTGCGGAGAGCAAACGGGATGATGGGAATTCGCTGAACGGCGGCTCCGGCCGGAGCTGCCGGTGATTGATGAGCAATTAAGTGGCGGGAGCTGCATCCTGCTGGGAGTGCTCCAGAGGAGAGCTGCGCTGGGGTTCTCTGCTCATGGTGATGGAAAAGGGTTATTTACCCTCCTGATGCTGTTTATCCCCAAACAGCCATAAATAAGCGTTGCTTCTCTCCAGAAACAAACTCCAGGAGGAGCTGGAGCAGCAAAATGTGCCGTTGCTGTTGTAGCAATTATTGATGCAGCTCGCTCTGGATGTGGCGTTATCCCTGTTTCTTCTTTGGTGCAGTGCCTTTCCCTGCCGCTGGAATTCAGGGGGACTGACACCAGGGTGCAGGGGTTTTGTGGCTGCAATGATGGGAACACGCTGCCTTTGCTGTCTTCCCTGTGCTCCCAAACAGTTGTAGAATTGCTTTGACAATATTTACAGTGAACTGGGGCTTTAAATGATTTGGACCATGAGACAAATTTAATTGAGTTGTGGTTTGTTTGTTTGGGTATTTTTTCAAGTTGCTTAATTCTAGGAAGTTTTTCCAGCAGTGCTTTAAGTGGTTTTCATTTCCGTGGAGCTTTTCTGTTCCGTCAAGTGCTTCCCAAGCACTCTGGTGATGCCTGCAGCAATCCTGCATGTTTAAAAAGTGCTAATAATTCCATTTCCAAGCAGTGAAGAGCAGATAAAGTGGCTCGTGTGGGACACAGGTCAAGGCAGGTGCAAAGCTGCCAGTGCCATATCAGTGCCCTTTGTGTGCTGGAAGATTTGGGATCTCCTGACTGGGCTTTATGTGCTGCTTGGGGAACAATATTCCTGGAGGTCCCTGAGCATTTTTAGTCCCCATCTGTCCCAAAATTGGACTCAAAAGGGATGATATGAACACCCTGCTCAGCTCCAGATCGTCATCAATAAGCCAGAGGAATGATTTGATATTTGGGGCAGGATAATTGGAACGAGCTGATCTTTTGATGGGGACAAAAAACTCGGCCTGTGCTTTTCCAGAAAAAAAGTTATCGTTGTAGGAAATCCTGGAAATATCCTTTTCCTTGCCTGGAGTGAACTCAGTGCCATGGATGGGCTGCTGTTCACCTGGAGCTCGGAGGGATGTTTTCTGCAGGCAGGTACAGAACGTCTGCTGCAGAATTCACTCACCTTTGTCTCCTGCAGGAGCTGCTCTGTGCTCCCCAGAGCCAAACCTTGGTGTGGAAAGCAA
This sequence comes from Neopelma chrysocephalum, assembly GCF_003984885.1. Lineage (NCBI taxonomy): Eukaryota > Metazoa > Chordata > Aves > Passeriformes > Pipridae > Neopelma > Neopelma chrysocephalum. The sequence goes on from NW_020897751.1 coordinate 1,258,488, forward strand.
ATTTCCAGGGAAAGGGGGTTTAGAAATAGAGATTGGAATGCAAAATTTACCGTTTGACTCCTGGAAAAGGCAATGGGAAGTGTTTTGTGAAATGATCCCCAAACAAGGGAGAACTGGGATTGTTCAGGGTGGAGAAGAGAAGGATCCAGGGAGCTCCTTGCAGGGCCTGAAGGGGCTCCAGGAGACCTGGAGAGGGACTTGGGATGAGGGATGGAGGGACAGGACACAGGGAATGGCTTCCCACTGCCAGAGGGCAGGGTTAGATGGGATATTGGGAAAGGATTGTTCCCTGTGAGTGTGGGGAGGGGCTGGGATGGAATTCCAGAGAAGCTGTGGCTGCCCCTGGATCCCTGGAAGTGTCCAAGGCCAGGTTGGACGGGGCTTGGAGCAACCTGGGCTAGTGGAAGGTGTCCCTGCCCATGGCAGGGGGGTGGAATGAGATGATCTTTAAATCCCTTCCAACCCAACCCCTTCTGGGATCCTGTGGCAAATAAAGGTGATATTTTTGCCAAGCTGAAGCTTTGCTGCCTCAGTTTCCCCTCATTGTAGTGGGAAAATGGATGTCTGGGAAAACATCCATTCAGGCTGAAGCTCTTCTTGTGGGGCCATTTAGGGGCTCTCTCAGTGTCTCTAACAATGTTTCTAAAGCTATTTTCTGGCACAGTACCAAGGGATTTTCTCCTCTCACCTGTTGGCAGGTGATTAATTGCTTTGGAGCATCGTTTAATTGTACCCCCATTATCCTGAGCACAAATTGGCTCTGTAGGATCACCGGGGGTCTGGGAGAGGGGGAGGCAGGCCCTGGGCTGGGATTCCTTCAAAAAAGAACCCAGAAATAGAATTTACACCTCAAACAGCTCAAGGCAGTTGTGCTAATTTGAAATATTTTAAAATATCCGTCAGGTCGTGAAGTTCAGTGGCTTTTTCTTTTTTTGTCCTCACACACAGTGGCAGTTTTGGGGGCTCTTCTGGTGCTTGTTACAAGTGAAAATGGGAAAATGAGAATGAATGTATTTGGGGAGGAAAAAAAAGAAGAAAACACTGTGTGAAACCTTCCTTATTTCAGAGCCATCTGAGATCCACATCCTGGGAACCCTTTGAGCTGAGACTTAACTTGTAACAGGGATTTTTGGGAAGGAGAAAGTGATGCTGCAAAGGTGCTGAAGGTGTTCCCCAGGTCCAGCAGTAAATCTCTGCCACCACGTTTTCTTCCCCATCTGTCTCAGCCAAAGTGCCAAGTTGGTTTGTATTCCTGGTTATTCCATCCCCTTGGATTGGAAAGGAATCATCACCTGACAGGATTTTGCTGCCAAGGGAGGGTTATTTCCAGCCCTTTCCCAAACCAGGATACCCAGGGCTTTGGGGCACTGCTTTGTTCTTCCTGGTGCAATATTTCAGGGCTTTGGGGACTTCTCCTTTCGGGTTCTGCGTTCCCACAAAATGAATTTTCCAGCAGTGGTTTGGAGCTGCAACAAGAAGGATCCCCTTTCCCTGTGATCCACAGATAGCCACAAATTAATCCCCAAAGTAATTGCTTCATTAATTCACTCCTGAGTGTTGCTTGTTTTGCCAAAAGGCAAAAAGCTGCCTCCTTTTAATAAGAGCCTCTGATGATATTGGGGTGTTTATAAAAATGCAAAGGAGAGGAAAAGCTTTAAAAGCAATTACTGGGAAGGGTTTTGTTGCTATAACGACGAGATGCAGCTCTTGATGAGGCATCAGTTCCTTAATGTCGTTAAAAAGTTTCATTGCCATGACAACAGGATGCAGTTTCGTATTTTCAGTGACTGAGACTTTTGCTTTTCCCCCCCCTTGTTTTTTTAGGAGTGGCCTGTGTTGTTTTTTCGGAGTAGGAAATATTCCACATCCATGAATAGGCAATGGGAAGGTGGAGTCCACAGGAATGGAGCTGTTGGTGTCTTCCCTTGGATGTTAAATTTGACTTTTGAGAACTACCAGGAACAGGGAAACTTCTGGGAATCTTGGAGGGAAAAAAAGACATTTATCCTTAGGGACATTCCTTCAACTGAAAGGGTAGATTTAGATGGGATATTGGGAAGGAATTGTTCCCTGGCACAAGTTTCCCCAGAGAAGCTGTGGCTGCCCCTGGATCCCTGGAAGTGTCCAAGGCCAGGGCTTGGAGCAACCTGGGCTCGTGGGAGGTGTCCCTGCCCATGGCAGAAGGGTGGATGAGCCTTGAGGTCCCTTCCAACTCAAAGCATTCCATGATTCTATCCAGTTGTTTGTACCAATAATCCAGTACTAAATTTGGGTCCTGCTTTACCTTCCTGAAGTCCACGAGCGTGTCTGCAAACCTCCTTTTGGAATCAAGGCAAGGAATTAGTGGAAAGAGATGGAGATAGAAGGGATTGCCCTTTCCCCTGCCCAGGGATTGTTTGCAGAGCAGCCTCTGGACTAAAAACCCAAACCTTGACCCTAAAGTGTTGGTGCTGATGTTCCTGGTCTGTCCTGAGCTGTGGAGGGCCCCTGTTTGTGCTCCCCCCACCCGTGGCTGAAGGGAATCTCAGCTGGCCAAACTTCAGAGTGACAGCAGAGAGTTTGGGATGGGTGTTCCTGGAGGCTGGAAGGAGCTCTCCAGAGCAGGGGGGTGTCATCCACTCCAGCCCTGGTGTGGCCAACAAGGAGGACTTTAGGGGAGATCCCAAGGCAGACAAGGAGCAGCGTCCCAGGGAGATCCTGCAGCTTTGGGATAACGTGCCCTATACCCCTGTGCTGGTTTAAAGGTAAACCTGCAGGGGAAATGAACCCAGCCCAAAGGAGAGATTATAAGTCAGAATAACAATTTAATACAATAATACAATAAGTACAATTATACAGACAAACAGTTGGTTTTAACCCACAAAACCCAAATGTCTAACCCAGCACCCTGGGGCAGGAACAGAGTGGGGTTTGTTGGGCCCCCTGAGTCCAAAGGAAAAGGAGAGGGGAAAAACCTGTTGGTGAGAGTGCTGGTGCAGTCTGGGCAAGAGTGGGGATTGCAGTCTGGTTGAGAGTGATGGTCACAGTCCTTCTCTGGATCCCACGAGTGGGTAAAAAAGTCCCAAGACCCCAAGATTATCTATCCTCGGGTTCAGGCAGGAATGCCCAGTGCCTCCCTCAGGGTGGGGAGTTCCACCCTGGGTGTGAGGACAGGAGCACCCTCCTATCTCCCAGGCCTCTGAACACCCAGTTTACAGCCTGAGGGGTCAGGGCTGCTCTGGGCAGAGGGTGTAAATGCTCTATTGACACCAATTTCTGGGCAATGGCCTGGAAGGCTCTAGAATACACAGGTTTGGGTTACCCCCATCCAGTGATGAACTGGTCCCAGCTGTCCTAACTAGGACACCATCCTCTCCTGCAGCACAGGGGGATGCAGAGCTGGGAGATGAGCCCCAGTGGGACCATTTTGGGAATTAATCCCTTTAACTGCTTGCTGCAGTTTAAGAACACCGTGCTCAGTGTCTGTGATTAGTGCTCATTACCTGCACTTAATTGCCTCGAGCTCCTCTGTCGTTTTTTTTCCATTTTCCATTTGATTTCCCGAGAATTTCTCGTGGCCTTATGTTTATGAAAGCAGCGAGGAGAAGGTTGGGATGAGACAGGGTGAAAACCAAATGGAATTTCCCCTGAAATCGAATTTCCAAAGCCCCACCTTGACCAAAATGGAACTGGGAGAGCAAGAAGCCGAGTGTCCAGTTGAAGAACCTTCCTCCTGCCCCCTCTCCCTCTCAGGTGTGGGGCTTTGATCCCACTTTGTGCCATAAATCCCATCCCAGAACAGCAGAGCTCTCCATATTTGCAGCTGGATCTATTACGGGCTCCAGATGATTTGGGTTTTTGGGCTTCATAAAGTTCCCTTCTCGCAATTCCGTTGCAGGGTCTCTTTTGGAGATTTACTGCAGATTATTTCAGGCATTTCTGTTTTTAGCATTTCCTCTCCAGCTTTCCTTTCACAGGAAAACAGTTTTTCCTGTGTAAACTCTGCCTGGTTTTCTTGACAGTAAAATATTTTGCCTCCACACACCGATTTTCTTGAATTTCTGGCTGGTTCTCAGGTGGTTTTTCCTACAGAGAAAAAGCTTTACAGCTTTTTTTTTGCTGTAGTTTGTTTTAATTGGTGAGTTTAAGAATTATTTTGTTTTCCTGCAGCTCCCAACCCACAAATCCACTGTCCCTGCTCGGGATTTTTATTAAATCAGTCCATAACATGGCTGTAAACAAGGCATCCTGGAGTTTTAATATTCATTTTCTCTCCCCTTTCTCTTGATCCCAATTGCTTGGTCCCCACTGTTGATAGAGCAGGGATACTTTGGGATAGTGAGTTTTAGGGAATCACCTGCAGCTTAAAAAAGCACCCTGGGAATCACTGAACAAGCTCTCCCTGCTTTTATAATTGTCTGGCTCCACTTCCACCCTCCCTAATTCCGCTCTGAAGGCAAATGTGCTGTGTCAGGACATCAGGATTTCCAGACACTTTTGAGGGGCTGGAAAATAAGGATGAAGCAAAGGAGGGTGTGATGGACAGGAGTGGATTTTGGAGTAGTTTAAGGGCACTTTTGGGGTAGTTTGAGGGGATTTGGGGGATTTTGGGGCACTCTTAGGGTATTTTTGGGGTAGCTTTGGAGAACTTTTGGAGTACTTCTTGGGCACTTGAGGCATTTTGGGCGTACTTTTGTGTCACTTTTGGGGCAGTTTTAGGGGCACTTTTGTGC
>NW_020897751.1:1263209-1265291 GCF_003984885.1 Neopelma chrysocephalum
AATCCTGGCTGGGAATGGGATGGGAAGGATGAATCCTGGCTGGGTTGCCTCTGTGGGAGAAGGGATGTCTCAGGGTCAGGAGCTGAGATGTTCAACACGTCTCTCAGCAGAGATCACACCCTGGAATCCCAGCAAATACAGGATCTTGAGGTGAGAAATCAGTTTTCCCCCCCCAAAAAATGGTGTAAGAGCCTGAGATCAAAAGCTTTAGGAGACATTTCAGTGAAAATACCCCTGGAAGACCTGGAGTTAAATAAAGGGAATAACTCAGGTGAATAACTGGCAGAACACCCCCCCTCCTGCTGCTCAGGGGAGGTGGCAAATTCCAACCCCCTCCCTCTGGGAATTGTGGATTATTTAGTGCTGGGAACAGCTGCCTGTCCCCAAGGACACTCCCAGCTGGCAGCTCCTCTGCAGATGTTCATTTTCCACCCCCCATCAACGATTAATTTGAATCCAAACACTCTAAAAACTCAGAGGTGGAACGTTGCCAGGTGTTATTAATGATTTAAAATGATTATTAATGATTTAAAAAGATTATTAATGATTTAAAACCCCTTCAGGTGTCCGAGCTCCAGCTCCTTGCTGGTGGTTCTGGAGTCCTCGTGCCTGAAAAATAACCCAGATCCCATTTAATAATTGAAAACCATCCACTTTGGGGGGTTTCTATCAAATCCTGGAGTGGCATTTAATGCTCATTAGAAGGTTGGTTTTGGTTTTTTTTAAATGCAGGAACATGTTGATTTTAATTGCATTTAGCTTTGATTACAAAAACCAGTAAATCACTAAGAGAGGGTCAGATTAATTCGAAATAAAGCTTTTTTTTTTAATATTAGAATTTGGTGTGGAGGAATAAAAGCAGATTTTACCCATCTCCAGGGCACCGGTGTCATGGTGATATTGGATATTCCTCAAGTGAATGAGGACACTGAAACTATTCCCAAAATATATATATATTCCCAAATTATATTCTCAAAATATTTCTGACCTAATGTTAAAATAACAGTTTTTTGGTTGTTTTTTTTTTTTTGTTTTAATGCCATAACAAAAATCTTCCCTGTGAGGGTGGGGAGGGGCTGGGATGGAATTCCCAGAGAAGCTGTGGCTGCCCCTGGATCCCTGGAAGTGTCCAAGGCCAGGTTGCAGCAACCTGGAATTGTGGAAGGCAAAATCCAGCATTTTCCCTCAAATCCAAGGCAAAATCCAGCATTTTCCCTCAAATCCAAACAAAATCCAGCATTTCCCTCAAATACAAGGCAAAATCCAGCATGTTCTCGAAATCCAAGGCAAAATTCAACCTTTTCCTCAAATCCAAGGCAAAATCCAGAATATTCCCCAAATCCAAGGCAAAATCCAGCATTTTCTTCAAATCCAAGGCAAAATCCAGCATTTCCCTTAAATCCAAGGCAAAATCCAGTATTTCTCTCAAATCCAAGGCAAAATCCAGCATTTCCCTCAACTCTGAAAATCAGAGTAGGACAAAGGAGCAGCTGTTTGGAGTCAGTGCTGGTACAAATCCAGCTAAATTATATTTACCTTTAGTCTTTTCAGGGCTTAATGTGTCCCAGGAAAGATTGTGGCTGATCCTGAACCTTTGGAAATTCCTTCCTATCGGTGCAGGATGTCAATGAGTCAGGTTAGGTTGGGATCACAGAATTCCAGAGGGGTTTGGGTGGGAAGGGACCTTAAAGCTCCTCTCATTCCAACCCCAACACCTTCCACTGGGTCAGGTTGCTCCAAGGCCCGTCCAGGTTTGGAATTTTGGGGTTTGGCTCCATCGGGGATTAAAGGGATCAGACCAACAGAGGAGAATGAGGGGAAGGGTTTGGGGTCACTTGTGGGCATCTATTGAAAAAAAACCTCCTAAACAGCCTTGAGATGCAGAGACAGGATGAGAGGAAAGGGGGACACTGATGGAAAATAGAATATAGAGGATAAAGGGAAGGGAAAAATAAAATATATAGAATAGAATAGAAAAATGGAATGTATAGAATAGAATAGAATAGAAAAATAGAATAGAAAAATGGAATGGAATAGAATAATAGAATATATAGAATAGAATAGAATAGAAAAATAGAATAT